>NC_053170.1:100696821-100746821 GCF_016835505.1 Polypterus senegalus
ACAAAAGTGAGTCCACTCCTAAGTGCCAAATGTCCAAATTGTGTTCAAAGTGTCAATATGTTGTGTGGCCACCATTATTTTCCAGCACTGCCTTAACTCTCTTGGGCATGGAGTTCAGTAGAGCTTCGCAGGTTGCCACTGGAATCCTCTTCCACTCCTCCATGACGACATCACGGAGCTGGTGGATATCAGAGACCTTACGCTCCTCCACCTTCCCCACAGATGCACAATGGGGTTAAGGTCTGGAGACATGCTTGGCCAGTCCGACACTTTACCCTCAGTGGTCATCTTGGAGGTGTGTTTGGGCTCATTATCATGTTGGCATACTGCCCTGCGGCCCAGGGAGGGGATCACGCTCTGCTTCAGTATGTCACAGCCACAATGAACTGTAGCTCCCCAGTGCTGGCCCCAAACTATGACACTCCCACCACCACCACCACCCTTGACTGTAGGTAAGCCACACTTGTCTTTGTACTCCTCACCTGGTTTCCACCACACACGCTTGACCCCATCTGAACCAGATAAGTTGATCTCGGTCTCATCAGTTCCAGTAATCCATGTCCTTAATCTGCTTGTCTTTCTTGTGCATCATCTTTAGAAGAGGCTTCCTTCTGGGACGACAGCCATGCAGACCAATTTGATGCCAAGTGCGGCAGGCGTATGGTCTGAGCACTGACAGGCTGACCTTCGACCTCTGCAGCAATGCTGGCAGCACTCATGCGTCTATTTTCAAAAGACAACCTCTGGATATGACGCTGAGCACGTGCACTCGACTTCTTTGGTTGACCGTGGCGAGGCCTGTTCTGAGTGGAGCCTGTCCTGTTAAACCTGTCGCTGTACGGTCTTGGCCACCGTGCTGCAATTCAGTTTCAGGGTCTTGGCCATCTTCTTATAGCCGAGGCCATCTTTATGGAGAGCAGCAAGTCTTTTTTTCAGATCCTCGGAGAGTTCTTTGCCATGAGGTGCCATGTTGAACTTCCAGTGACCAGTATGAGAGAGTGTGAGAGCGATGACACCAAATTTAACACACCTGAGACCTTGTAACGCTAATGAGTCACATGACAATGGCTAATTGGGCACAATCTGGACATTTGTCACTTAGGAGTGGACTCACTTTTGTTGCCAGTGGTTTAGACATTCATGGCTGTGTGGGGGACAGCAGATTGACACGGTGATACAAGCTGCACACGGACTACTTGACATTGGATCAAAGTGTCACATCTTCAGTGTTGTCCCATGAAAAGATAAAATCAAATATTTATAAAAATGTGATGGGTGGACTCACTGTTGTGAGATACTGTACATACAAAGCCACAAAACAAGCACATTAGTGAGTCCTCATTGTTTGTTTGTTTATTTTTAAAGTTTTTTTTATTTTTAATTATTTTTCTCAAACAATTAAAAAAAAAAAAAATCTCTTTAATTTCCTCCCGGGCAACGCCGGGTATTTCAGCTAGTGGAGAAATGAAAAGGAGTGTAAGAGTCCACATTGACCGACCCCCTAACCGATATCCCACCCACCCATTAGGTCCTGTGGATGAGAGATGGAGAGGGGAGCAGTACATCTGCCCAGAGCAGAAAATACAGGCCAGGCTGAGGTTTACGGGAGAAGAGGGCAGATTATGGGCATCTGCCCATCACCACTTAAGACGTGCAGTAGCTGTCTCTTAGACAGATGTTGATTCAACTGACGCACTGCACTGACGTGTGTGTGTGTGTGTGTGTGTTTTACACCCTGGTAGGGCAGCGTCTGTAGAGTGACTAGTGAATGGCCATCAACATCCCACAATGCTCTCCTCACTGTAATACAGGCTTAGTGTGTCTCAGGGGTAACAAGTGACATCTGCTTGGCCCCACATGCCCATTTCACACCCTGGATCCCGATGCTGCCTTTCAGAATGAGCAAACCTTCAGGTTTATTTACTAAAATGATATTCTGTTTTTGGTTTTCTTTTTTGGCATACATGACATCCTGTGTCCTATTTCATCCATTTCGGGGTCACACAGGTACCAGCGCCCATCCCAGCAGCACAGGAAGCAGAGTAGAGCACAGCCATATTAAGGGCAGCAGCACACATACACACAGGTGGGGGGCCAATCTGGAATCGCCATGTCTGGTGATATGGGAGGAAACCCAAAATTAGGGGGATAACGAGCAGACCCCACGCAGATAACGGGCAGGTACAGGTCTTTGAAATGGCACTAGTGCGATACCCAAATTGAAAACTGCAAATTTAATTTCCATTAAATTATGGAAGAAGAAAAGTGAAGCAATGCCAAGTGTAGATGAGCACCGAGAGGGGCCCACAGATTGGAGCCGTGTGCTTGTGCTACAGCAGAAGGTCTGAAGCTTAATGAGACGGAGATTCGTCTCCTCACGTCCCCGGCTGACCTTATTTAATTTTCTTCTTTCAGTGAAAGGGGACACATCAATTAAAAAAAAAAATCCAGATCCTTCGTCGTTGAATATTCTGTTCTAATTAATCCAGTGGCTGGAAGACGGCAACGTGACCATTGCGCTGTGGAGGTGGCTGGCCTGTTGAGTCCAAGGGCATGGCCATGGCTGTGCCACACGGCTGATCATTTCAATAGACTCTACCCATCGGGCACATTCTGTAGATCTTTTGCCTGCAAACGGGAATGTCGTCCACAGAATTGCTCTTTGTCTGACAGGAGCCGTTGTCTAACCACATAAAGGGTCCGTTGTTTAATCTGGCACAGCACTTTCTCGTTTTTATACAAATGTGAGCAGAAATTATGCACAACTCGATCCAGATCATAAAAAGACACGGGACCACTGACTCCCCCCCCACCTTGAGTTGTGTTACGTGGGTTCAGTCGTGCATGGGGGCGCCAGATGAACATTCCAGTTGGCGAATTCCCTTCTTTGTGCCAATAACACACTGTATAGAGTGGCCAGGGCACCGGGCACACACAAAGCACAAGACTACTACTTCAGCTGCCACCACGTCTCACTCTGGGACTCAACCTGGCAGCAGGTGAATTGTAGAAATTACAAAGTGGTGCTGGCAGGCAGAGTGTGAAGGGCCTTCTGCGTGGTATTCACCTGTTGAAGGCTGAACAGGAGCCCTTTGTAGTTGATCTTGGTCCTTGGGTTCATGGGGTCCGTATTGTCACATGTACAGAGTCGAGTGTTAATGAACATATAACATGTCCCTCACCACAGGTGCCATCATCAGTGACTTAGTACTACCTCCACTGGGAACGTCTGAAATGCATAACCACCTTACCTCCAAATTAGATGTAATCCCTATATATACATTATGAGAGAACTGCCATATATACTCACGGATAAGTCGGGCCTTGATTTGGCCACATCATTTGTGGCATTTTATAATGCCGGTCGTGTAAGTCGAATGCGGAAAACTCCCACTATTGGTCCAAGAGATTACGATATGCTAATGCCCGCCCACCTGAGAGAGTCACCACGGAGCACTCTGCCTTTGTTTTCTATGTATTGTGCCCACACGGTGATACCCGAACTATTCTGAAGTGACGTTTGCACTGATTTGTGTTTTTGTATCTCACACACCTTTATCGTAAGAGCATCCCTTATCTACGATGGAGCGTTCGATCAGAAGAAAATATGAAGCTGGTTTTAAATTAAATGTCATTGAGGTGGCAAAAGAAATTGGTAACTGCGATGCTGCCACAAAATTTGATGTGTCTGAGAAACTGGTGTGAGATTGGAGGCGGCAAGAAAATTTTAAGTGTCACATTTTTGAATGGGCATATAAGTTGGGGTCTGATGTTATGATCGATTTTTCATGTTTCAAGACCCGACTTATACATGAGTATATATGGTACTTAACAGTTTTAAATCGGGATTTTTTCTCTAATTTGCTTGAACCTTCCGGTGGATTTTGCGCCTTCTCTCATCGCGCTAAGAATCACAGTTGACTTGCCGTACCAATTTATTCACGAGATTCCAAGAGAGAAAGAGAGAGACAGAGAGAGAGAGGCTGCAGCCTGAGGGGCAGGGCCCTCCTCACTCCCACGCCAGCCTCTGTTCGAGTCGCTCTACCTGGCGCCACGTGTTGGAGCGCACCTCGCCTCCGCTTAGCCAGCGATGCCTGTGTCTTCAGCAGACTTTATCATCTAGAGGCTGTTAAGGAGTAACATTTGATGTTTTGGAGAGAGAGATCCGGGCTCGGCGTGGTTTAGAAGGTGGCTGCCCTTTGGCTACGTGCTGTTCTTCCCATGCGGGGGACCCTCTCCCGTCAGAGCTGAACCCGATCAGACACCGTGGTGACGTTTGATGTTAATAATAATACATTTTATTTATTTATATAGCGCCTTTCCCATGCTCTGGGAACGGCAGGGTATACAGCATATAGCATTGAACTAAACCAGATAAATAAATAAGGAAGATTAAAGACAGTAAATTCAGAGAAAAGCCTAATGGACAACTTAACTGATGGTCCAGCACACATACAGGTGACATGAGCATCTTGACATGGAGGTAAACTGAGAGAAGGGTAACAAAGTCAAGTAGAGCCACGGAGCACTCGGCCTTCCTGAACAAGATGAGTTTTGAGTTGTTTTTTAAAAGAATTCATGGAGTCCGCTGACCTGATTCATTTTGGGAGGTCATTCCAGAGTCTGGGCGCTAAACAGCTGAGGGCCCTGCTGTCACCCATGGAGTGTAGATTAGTGGGGGACACAACAAGATGGCCAGAATCAGAGGACCTTAGTGGGCGGGCAGGCAGGCACATAGTGATGGAGAAGGTCGTTTAAGGCTTTGTAGGTTATTAGTAGGATTTTATATTCGATTCTGTAAGACACAGGGAGCCAGTGAAGACGGAGCAGGATGGTGTGATGTGCTCGCTGCTGCTGGTGGTCCGTGTCAGGACTCTTACAGCCGAGTTTTGAATAAGCTGGAGCTGTGATCTAAGATTAGAAGGGGCACCTGCCAGCAGCGACTTACAATAATCGATGCAGGATGTCATTAAAGCAGGGACAAGTGAAAAGTAGAGGAAGGAGCGAACACGGGATACGTGATGGAGGTGAAAGTAAGAAAGTTTCTTGATGTGATTTATACGAGCGGAATAAGAAAGTGAGGAATTCAAAATGACACCGAGATTCTGTGCAGTAGCGGCAGGTCTGATGAGATCACCGCCAAGATGGACTGCGAAGGAGCTCATTTTATTAAGTTGCACTTTAGTCCCAATTTACCGGAGGTCAGTTTTGTTGCAATTTAATTTTAAAGAGTTCTGCTCTGTCCGGGTTTTAATTTCACTAAGGCAGGCTGTGAGCTGAGAAAGCTCTGATGAAGTTGCACTTTTAACATTGAAGTTGAGTTGAGTGTCATCTGCATAAAAATGATAACCCAGTCCATAGCTACGAATAATATGGCCAAGGGGAAGCATATAAATCGAGAAGAGAAGAGGGCCGAGGACAGAGCCCTGAGGGGCTCCTTGTGTGACTGGCGCTGAGCTGGACCTGCCGTTGCCTACCAGTCAGATAGGACTTGATCCACTTGAGGGCAGTGCCGGAGATACCCAGCATGCTCTCCATTCTGGACAGTAGAATGCCATGTCTGACCCGAGGTCAAGCAGAATTAATATGCTGGCTTGTCCAGAGTCTGCTACGTTGGAGTGTACCTACCTTCCGCTTGGCTTGGATTCATTGCCAACATTTTGCATTTTTGACAAAGAGGTCACAGCCACACTCTCCAAAATAGCATAACCAAAACTATTGGATATCAAGAGGCCCTCGGATCAATATAAAATCTTCTCAATACCAATTATTACTTTTTTCTTGATTTTCTCCTGTTAAGACGTACAGAAGTTTTGCCCTCAATCAGTCACATCCTGCTCTTGTTTTGTTCGAGTAAACCTGGCCGTCTCGCTTCTCCAGTTGCACCAAAGGAGAGCAGTGGCCCGCTTTTTATGGGCTGAAATTGACCGCCCGCTGAAGGCTTTCTGCGCAGTATGGAGCCTGCGTTTAGTTGTTACGAATGAACTGGAAAGTTCACAAATAGTCAGAGGAGTGCTAAGCATGAAAATGGAGCAAAGGGGGGCACACACTTCCACAGCCACTACCACCAACATCGACAACAAGTCTGTCCTGTAATCCTGATGAACAGGCGAGCATTAAAGAGGGGGTCACTGCTCACAGCGCGTCTTCGGTGCAAACGGAGCCGAACAGCCATGTTTACTGCTACAGAACAACGAGAGAGGCTGGTAGCTCGAGGTCGACTGGCTCTCCAAAGGCGCAGCGCCAATCTGGAGGAGACAACCTGCTGCCAGGGCCTTGGACAGACCACATGACTAATCACATAACCAGTATTGAATATTCAAACAAAAAATAACAAACCTGGGCTAAGCCATAGCAGGAAGAAACCCCCCCACCACTGGGCACACGCACACTCCCGGCCCACTAATTCTACTGGGGTCTGCAGCCAGGGTGTAAGACAGGAGAAGAGTCCTGCGTGGGGCGGCCATCTCGCCTCACACTCGCGTGCTCACCCTCAGAGGGACAGCCTCGGGCAGCCTCCTTCGTGAGGGTGAGGAGGAGGAGGCTGGCGTCTTTGCTGTTGTCGTCATTACAGACCCCGTTAGAGTAACACTTTTTTTTTTTTTTTTTTTTTCATTGGTTACCGTGAGCTGGGTAATCATTTTATTAAATAAATACACTTGGTGCCCACCTTAGCAGCTGCTCTTGCTTCTTAGTTTAAATCGGCTGCTCCTCCCAACAGCCAATGGTGAGCCAACACGATCGACCAAACGTTCAAATGGCCGAGGCAAGCAAACTAAGCAGCTATGATTGTTGGTGCCAGACGTGCAAACATGTCAGCACTCTCCAAGGTGCCAGACATGGTATTCCTGACATTTTATATGCAGTGCCATGCACGAGCAGTGGGCAGACGAGCCCGCTCGGAGCAGGAAGGTCGCAAATCGCTGTTCTTTACAGCATCCCAGAATTCAGGACGTGTCGAGCGTTTGAAGAGGACGGCAGAAGAACACATTGGGCTCAGGAGGGTGAGACTACAGCAGGCACTGACCGACTGTAATGTCACCAAAACTGACGAATCTCAATGTCTGCTGTGCCATGCAGGATCAGGATTTGTGGTAAATGGCGTGATTGGTGGATCCATTGTGACTTGTGTCAGTGGTCTAGGCTGCTGGTGGTGGCAGCGATTTCTTTTCTTGGCTCACATTGACATGTGAGCATCACTTGAATGCCACAGTGCACTCGAGCATTGTTGGTAATGCCACAGTCTACACTTTTTCACAAAACGCACGTCATCTCAGGCTGCGTCCCCAAGTGTGACGGTGACGTCCGTTTACTTCAGTGGCCTCCACAGTCCCAACATTCAGCACCTTTCAGGAGGCTTCCCTGACCCCGGCCAGGCTTCCAGTGTCGACAGCGCTTTGAAACTGAATTCCTCCCTAAATAGAAAAGCTGGCTCAGGATGAAGAGGTGTGTGCCACCCCATCCCCTGCCCCCTTCTTCTTCATGCAGGTTGTGAAATGTAAGCGGCCCGGCCGAGTCATCAGACACCTGCTGGCAGGGGGATCACATGTCACTCTTTGCATGTGGCTGGGGGAGTAAGAGGCCCGTTTTCTTTTGTTTTGTTCCCATTACTTATTAAACCAGTTGGTCCCGCTTGGCATTTCAATCTGCTTTTCCAAAAGCGATGGACAGAACGTTCATCTCCGTTAAAAGCCAAAGAACGTACGTTCAGATTTGTGTCCTCTTCAGGTACACCTTTGTCTTTCAAGCCACAGACTTGGACTTTGGTAGTTGGGGTTTTCCCCTTTTAATTTTGGCTTTTGTGGATGTCGGGGTGCCTCAGGGTTGGAGTGCATGGCATGAAATACTCCACTGAAGGGCAAGAAGGAACTTCTCTAACAGGGCTAGCAGTGTCCCCCATCATTGAAACAGAAGCACAGCCGAGACCCCTTTAAAAGGGGGTCCGTGTGCACCGAGCGGGTTTTGCCATTAGAAATGGAAATTCCCAAAGTCCTGAAGGTGCTGCTGAGCATTGGCACTTAATTCCCTGAGTGGGTTGTGAGTGTGCGACTTGTGCCTGCAGAGGTCTGTTTGCTCTTTTACTTTACTAAAGTTCAAGCTGAGCTCCTTGGTACTTTGAAGTGTCCCTTATTAAACTTACATTTTTTATTTTTATATATTGTTTTTCTAAGTAAATGACCTGTTAAAAATGCAAGCGATGGATAATTGCAAGATTCCTTAAGAGCATAGTTACCTGTGCTTGTTTCACGCAGGTACAGAGAAATACAGAGGTACCTGGGTGAGTCCGTCTTAACGTTACATCACCCATTCACCCACTCATGTGTGCCGTGTGCCTGGAGACGCCCAGCAGTCCAGTGACCGCTTTGGCACCGAGCACTGGCACGTCTGCTCACATGGCTTCAGGCGGGCTTGTTTTGTGGAGCAGGGCTCCCTCTGGTGGCTCCTTCAGTGATAACACGAAGTGTAATGATAGCTGAGGCTTTGTGTGGAAGCAGTTGGCTCTTTTAGTATTGATATCGCCACCTGGAAAGAGTACAGCGCAGTTCTGGGACACCTTGGCTACTCGCTAAACTGATGACCTTCACAAACTCAATCGTCTCCTCCCGTTTGTCAAACTTCTTGTTTTCAAGTCTCAACAACATGCGATTTGTTGCCATTCACTGGTGCCTTGATGAACATGAATGTAAAATGCCGAATGCTGTGCTTTAAGCTTTTCGAAAGTACATTTTCCTTTTTCTGCTTTGAGTTTTTGCTTCCTCATTGATAAATGTAATTTTGTTAATATAAAGAGACATTTTCAAACTCCTTTTATCCAATTCCAGATCACAGATGGCTCAGAAGCATCCTGGGTGAGAAGCAACCCTTATGAGGTGCTATTCCATCACGGTGCCCACTCATAGCATACACTGCCTCACCAGGACAGTTTACTTCATTAAACTACACATCTTTGGGAGGGAAAGCCAGGCAGACGCGGGCAAAACATGCAAAGTCCACACAGATGGCAGCCTGGCATTGGTTTTGAAGTTGGCATGCAGGGTCCACATGCACATGCTGTACATATTCATTCTCAGATCCTGTTAATCCAGGCCAGGGTTGTAGACGGCTGTCAGCCACATTGGGCGAAAGGCAAGAAATGTTTAAATTATTATGTTTAGATGGGTAATGAATGTTCACAGAAAATCACACGCAGTATATACAGTGTGTGTGTATACTATATATATATATATATATATATATATATATACACACACACACATACATATATACATTGTGAAGAAGACTGAGAAAGGAATGGGGCTCCAGTGGAGTCTCCATTTAATGTTTAGGAGGAAAAAGAAAATAAACTGGCAAAACTAGTAGAGTTGATGTGTTAAAGCGTTGTCAAACAGCTTCTCCAGCTGCCAAGTGGCATCTTGGCAGGTTGAGGTCTGCCTTCTCCAGAAGCTTCAAAGCAGATGAATGGGAACTTCCTGTGTGGGTGCCAGTCCTCTAAGGAGGTGTATTATCGTAGTATTTTCCTCTATTTACCCTTTACCTGTTTCCTCAAGGGTAAGTGTTCTCATCAAGTTCGTTATCAGGTTGGTCTACTGTTGCATTTTAAGATGAACACACACATACACAGATGTACACATACACACAGACCCTAACCACAATAGTGCCCCATGCACACACACCGATTAACCTTTAGCACTTTAAACCACACAAGTGCTTTAGGAATAACACAGCCTGTCACTCAGCAGTTCAAGAGACTTACTTATTATCTCACGAACAACATACAATGTTTTAATGATATCTCTGACCTCAATATTACTCTTGGTAAGTTCGGACATCGGTTTCCGTTAAAAGTTCAATATGGCGGCTGACAGTGACATCATACCACCGAAATAAGTACCAAATTTCAGCCTTCTACCTACACGGGAAGTTGGAGAATTAGTGATGTTGGAAAGTTCAATATGGCGGCCGACAGTGGCATCATACCATCGAAATAAGTAAGTACATCGGTTTCGGTTAGCGCAGGGAAGCCGCCTACCAAATTTCGTGAACATGGGGCCATAAATAATAAAGTTCAACATGGCGGACGTTGTTGACCGTTATGACCGTTAAGTGTAGAATTTCGAAATGAAACCTGCTTAACTTTTGTAAGTAAGCTATAAGGAATAAGCTGTCAAATTTCAGCCTTCTACCTACGCGGGAAGCTGGAGAATTAGTGACGAGTCAGTGAGTGAGGGCTTTGCCTTTTATTAGTGTATATATATATATATATATATATATAAAATATATACACACACATACACATACAGTGATCCCTCTTTGATCGCGGGGGTTGCATTCCAGAACAACCCCCGCCGTGAAAGGTGAAAATCCGCAAAGTAAAAACCTTACTTTTATATTGTCACGCTTGGGTCACAGATTTACCCTGAAACACAGGAGGTTGTAGAGACAGTGACTTTAAAACACTGCAAACAAAGACTTGTCTCTTTGTAAAAAGTTTCAACTGTGCTCCATGACAAGACAGAGGTGACAGTTCCGTCTCACAATTAAAAGAATGCAAACATATCTTCCACTTCAAAGGAGTGCGCATCATGAGAAAAGAATGTCAAAGAGAGAGAGACGGAGAGAGAAAAGCAAACAATCACAAATCAATAGGTGCTGTTCGGGCTTTCAAGCATGCGAAGCACCGCGTGGGAAGCATATCGTATATCATTGAGGAGTTTTATTTAATATGTAATACGTGCTCTGATTGGGTAGCTTCTCAGCCATCCGCCAATAGCGTCCCTTGTATGAAATCAACTGGGCAAACCAACTGAGGAAGCATGTACCATGAATTAAAAGACCCATTGTCTGCAGAAATCAGCCAGCGAAAAAAACGTGATATATATTTAGATATGCTTACATATAAAATCCACGATGGAGTGAAGCCGCGAAAGTCGAAGCGTGATATAGCGAGGGATCCAGTGTTCCAGTGGCTTCAGACCATTAATTAAAATTAGTTCAACAGGAATCTGGGGACACCGTTGTTAAGTTTAAATGTCACACCAACATTTGAATATTTTTCTTATGAGAAAAAATAAATAAAAATAAAAGAACCACAAACACATGGAATAGGTGACCAAGTGGTGTGGTAGAGAAGACTGAGGGGAAAGAAGCAGCTGAATAGCGAGTGGTGGAGCTGTCGGGCTGAACGGCCTGCTCTCCTCAGTGTGTGTGTATGTATGTGCGTGCGTGTGTACAGTTTATATTTTTAAATGCTGTATATATAATGTCATAAACCGGTTTCTACGATTTTTGACTTTGAGTTCAGATAGTTCTACTGAGCTGCGATGTGAGGACTCGGGGCCTTCCTTGAACAAGTGTGACCCTCCTCCTCTGGCCGTGCCCACTTTCTCCCTGCTCACTGGGTGTTGTGTGTAAAGCTCAGAGAGATGGTGGTGCCTACAAATGACAGGAGGGCTGCTGGAAGTTCAAGCGTGTCTGACACCATGGAGAGTGTTGTGTGTTGATTAGCACTTGAAGTCAGAATTCCATTGGATTCGGCAGACTATGAGGGCCCAATTAGCCCTGGACAGAACACCAATCCCGAGAGAGGCTCTGGACCCACCCGAGACCGTCATTTGGATTAAATGGGTTTGGAAAAGTTAGGTTGTGTTCTTAAATGTTTTAATTACAATTGGCTTTGTTGCCTTTACATTCATACCCACTAACATGTGGGATCAGCAGTCACATTAACTTGCAGTTGTTTGGGGGTGTGGAGTTAACACTGGAGTACCAGAGGAACACAACGGGCACCAGGTCTGGGAGGTAGCAGCGCTCACAAGTGTGCCACTCTCCTTGTCTTTGTGTGTGTGAAATGTCGGGCTTCTATCTGCTTCACTCTGACGTGGACAGACGAGCAGACAGACGCCTCTCACTTGTTCAGGTTATGTCTAGCAATAACTCTCTTCTCAGTTAGCAGGTTAGAAGAGCGGGAGGCTGAACTGAAGAAGGAGTATAACGCTCTTCATCAGCGGCACACAGAGGTGAGTTTGGTTTTCTCCATTTTGAGCGTTAGGTTTCTGAAGATTTGTCAGTCACCGAGAGTACAGCAATCATGTAAACCAGGGTCTCGGGGTTTGTGCTTTTGGGAGGCTGCCATTGCCCCTGGACTTGAAGTAGTTATGAAGAAGTCGCAGAGCAATGAGTACAGTGCCAGTTTATGATATCGGCAGAATGTAGACGCCTCACACGTGTCTCTGCTCCCTCAGACTTCACGTAAAAGAGAATCCTCCTTGAGTAATCCATTAAATTAAAGCCTTCAATAAAATCCTACACACCATGGAGTGGCTTAATATGGCAGCCCTGCCCTGCCCTGCCCTGCCTCTACCTGACAAGACCATAAACAAGAAGACAAACTGTGAAAATACTCAAAAGACAGTCAAATCAGTGCTTTAAATAAATAAATAGAGCCGCCATTCTTATCTTAGTCTGACATCCATGACGTTAAGTGTTGGAAAAGGAGACCACCGAGCCGTGAGCAGCGAGCACATCACTTGCTAGCAGACACTTCACCCTAGTTTGTCACGTTGACTACAGTCACTGGGGACTGATGCGGCCTACCCAGGATGCACTGCTTCAGGATTCCATTATGCTTATTAAAAAGGAAAAGAATTCAGTTCAAGTTTATTGTCCTTACAGGGAAAGTTTTACTTTCAGCACATTTTCTACAGAATGACTGAGGCATAAGCTAATACATAATAGTAATAATAGTGACATAATACAATAAAATATTAAGATGTACTCTATAAAAAATAAAACCAACATGCAGACTTGGGCACCAACTAACAAGATCCACGACTGCACAGCCGGCATGTTAAGCCTGAGGATGTCTGTTAAAGTAAAACAAACGTCACAGGCTGATAGCATGAGGGTGGACGTGGAGCTCCGGGTGTGAGGGAGTGGGAATGCTTGGGAAGAACCGGAAAGTCTCAAGCAGAGTGTTCTTAAGGAGAATGGCTGCTCCTCTGTCCCGACCTGAAGCTGAGACGCCGTTGGCCTGTGCAGCAGGCCGTCACACAGATGCTGAAGCAGACAGCTGATGCTTGCAAACCCCTCCATGTGGCCGATTCAGAGAAGGAAGAGTGGGCGACGGTTTCTCAGCAGTGATGTTAAAGGCTGACATCAAGTGATGGGAAGTGCTGTAGCATTAAAAGTAAGGGGGCTATTACCTTTTCACATGGGCTGTTGGATAACTTGGATTAGACACGTCCCGATTTAAAAACCGTATGGTGTGTTCATTCAGGTCCCCTTTCTGAAAGATTGCATTTTGTTTGAAGGCCTGAGGCCGTTCATTGTGTAAAATATACAAAGAAAAAAATGAAGGGCATTAGGAAGGGGGCAAATACATTTTCACAGCACTTGTTCATTAAAGAACTCTGTCAGATCTGACTTTATTATTTTATCGCTCCCTTCCATCCCTCAAGAACATCAGCTATGATTGTGGGTGTTTTCTCCTACAGAGTCGCTGTTACATTTCCAGAATGTTGCAAAACCCAAAGATCTGATCGTTGATTTTAGACGAAACGTCACACTTTCAGTTTGAAAGACTTGACCTTCCTGCAGACAGAAGGGGGCGCTGCCGTTCCTTCCGGGTCCTGCACTTTGATTCAGCGTCTCCCAGCATATTCCTAACTCCCATCAATCTCTGCTTCCCTGCTTGATGACGTTGGGGCCTTGCGGGTGAACGGGGGCCTCCTTCTAAGAGCGATTGTTAGACGTTTAGGTCTTGTAACGTTACAGAACACACGCCTCACGCCAGTTGGCACCGTGGTGCTCCTTTATGTATTAGGCTGGCTTGGTGGTTTGTGCTGCTGCCTGAAGGCTCCAGCAGACAGGGGGAGTGGATGCCACCTTTGTTAATGGCTATGAGGCGCGTTTTCTCCATGGCCGTGTCGGCTTGTCTGGTTTGGCCCTCGCATCCCAAAGATGTGAAAGTTAAGTTATGGTGCCCAAGTGTGGGTGGGTGTGTGCCCTGTCACCAAATGGTCTCCTGTCCAGGATGGGTTTCTTCCCTGCTGCCTTATGATGCTGGAATAAGTGTAGGATTCAGCACTGGAGCAAGGAGATTTGAGATAGGGAATGAATGAATGCCTTTGAACCGTAATAAAGTGCACATCGGAAAGAATAAAACTAGAGAAAGGAGCGGTCATCATCATCATCATCATCATCAAGTACTTGTAAGATTTCTATTGCACTATTTATTACTTGTGTTGTGATGACACCCACTGCATACCTGGAAAGGGGTCTCTCATTGAACTGCCTTTCCAGAGGTTTCTTCCATTAAAGAGTCGAGGCTGGGGGGCTGTCAAGAAGCGGGGCCTGTTAAAGCCCATCTAAAGCGGCACTTCTTGTGTGATTCTGGGCTATATAAAAATAAACTGTGTTGTGTTGTCTTGTCCTCCTTTTTCTCCTGGTGTGATTTGTGGTGCCAGTGCTTTGAAGTGGGTTGACCAGACCCCCCTGTCCACATCAGGTTACCTTCAAGACACAAACAAAGTGCTAAAGAGGGGGTAGCAGTAATGTCTTATAGGAACTTGGATTACAAACAAAGTGGAAGATTTGTCACATGAGGGCCTGTTCAAGTGTGGCTTGATCTGAGAATTAAACTCCACCCAAACTTATAGATTTTTTCTTTCTTAAATGTTACTTACCCCGTGTCG
Source organism: Polypterus senegalus (assembly GCF_016835505.1). NCBI lineage: Eukaryota > Metazoa > Chordata > Cladistia > Polypteriformes > Polypteridae > Polypterus > Polypterus senegalus. Next base: position 100,711,515 of record NC_053170.1, read on the forward strand.
CTTGTAGCGATGGCCCTGTTTTCATGGAGATTTCAAATAAATACAATACAATACAAATCTATGGTGACCAATGTTGGACAACAGCAAACTGTATAAAAATGTCGGTAAACGCTTAAGTTACTCGTGTCGCATAATCTACGTGTCAAGTCCACTAGTCGCACGCTCACAGCATCCCGGACGCAGTTCTTTATAATAAAATATGGTTAAACAATTCACCTCAAGAAAACTCTCTTATAAACTTAAACAGAACACGCTTTGAATTGAAGGCCCGTCTGCTGTCGTGGAGGAGCTCAACACGATGTAGCGGCAGGCAGGCAGGCAGGCAGGCTGTGAACCTGCACGGGTGAATCGACGTCTGAGACGTCCGAGGAGCGTTCTCTTCTTTTAACTTTTAGTCTTTACTTGTAGTCGTCTGTCGGGGAACCTTGCGCTGTCGTTGTCACATGAGGTGCAGTGCTAGCCAATGAAGAAGCTGCTGCTGGGCGGGGCTTGAGACCGGTGAATGAGGCGGGAGGCGGGTCTTCAGTTCACAAGTGCTTTAATTACCAATACTCCTGAGTGTGACTTTAATCTGCCTGGGGGGCTGCTGGCAGAATTGGCACTCCAGCCACCATACAGAAGCACCCACTGCTCCATTCCACCTGAAGTAGTGTGGTGCTGAGGTGTCACCCATCACTGGGCTGCACTCTGGGATCCTGAGCTGGTTTGGTATGTGGTGGGCTGCGCCAATGCGCTGTATCGGTGTGGGCTCCTGACCAGGCAGTAAAAAATGCCGTTTTTGGGAGGTTTTAGGCACACGACTGGGTGACTTGACATGTGGATTTTGCGACATGAGTAACGAGAGATTTTGTCGTCTCCACCTTTGATGGTGTTTGCTGTCGACTTGCATTGTGTCAGAAAATCTGTCATCTCTGTTCTGCATGAGAAGATGAGATTACCGACTTGTGTCAGCCATCACTACAAGGGGGTAATTGCATTTTAAGTAAGGTGTCATTTTTGGGTGGAGACTCCGTCGAAATGTTGTGGTGCCAACAGGGCCGCCCAGTTTACTCAGAAATAACAAGCGCAGCAATACAGCTAGCTAAAGTAAGGGTCCTGTGTCTCGTGAGTCGCTCGTCTCCTAAGTGAGACGCCTCCTTCTGGAAGTGCCCTGCGTTTACAGCCCATGGACTAAAGATAAGGTGGTCCCGGGGTGGTAGTGCTCACCGTAGACGAGGCTGGAAGGCGCCCCTCTGACGCACACGTGTGACATCCTTTAAGAAACACATGATCACCCAACTGATCTCCTGTAAAGATTTCTGTTTGCGTAAATAATCCAATGTAATGGCTGCCCGGCGACTTGCTCTCATTTAACTAAAGACCTCCTCAGTAGTTACAGTTCCAGGATGAAAAACGGGATGGATTGGTGCAATTTCAATGTCGACAAGAACCAGAAATAGACTGTGAAATGGGACCCCCGCATCACAGTGCACAGCAATGCCACAAAAATCAATCGTCAAGAGTGGGGCTGTTTGGGAGGAGAGTTAAAACGGTCTCGTTGACCTCGTCTGGATGTGGTGCAAGCAGGCGCTTATTAATAGCGCGTCTCTGAAAAATGAGAAGCAGCAGAACGGGGTCATGAAGTTACATCACTTGACTTCTCAGAGCGCTTAAGGCCAAGACGTCCGGGTTTGTCCGTGTGTCTTATGTATGCTCAGCGGTTCGGGCTCTGTGACGGCGTGCGTACAGAAGCAGGGGTAACGCTAAGGAACAGGCTGGCCTGGAGGGTACAGCTTATGGCTGCACCTGGCGGGGTTAGGAACAGGTTGGCGAGTGCCAGCTCTGCTGTTTCTGGGGACCCTGCTGGTGACCTCCCTCCATTTCGTCTTGGCTCTCTACGAGAGCGGGAAGGACCTTTAGACACAACACACAACAGTGAAAGCAGAAAGTACAGTGGCACTTGGCACTGGGCACTGGAGTGCTGCCCACGTTAACCTTTTCTTTTTTGATTTGTCAGTGTTTCTTTGTGACTCTCCCTCCAAGGCCAGCGTCCCAGAGCCGTCCTTTCACTGCTGCACATGAGACTGGAGTTTGACGTGGGCGGCCAACTGAGGACCGGCGAGGTGTCCGTTTCTCCCATCCCACCTCGTCCTCCTGGGCCGCCTTCTTTTCCGGTCTGTCCATAGTGGACACTTCAGTTTGAGGAGCCAATACACTGACATGTTTGTTAAGAAAGTGGTCTTGTTTTTGGCCATTTCAGTCTGGGTGTCATATTTGTTAACATTTTCTTCATTTTGTTCACGTGGGTTTTGGGCCTGATCTCGGGGACAGCTGACATGCTCTGTCTGGGGAAAAAATGCACCATGTCACTCTTGTCCCCGGTGACCGTGACGGCACTCTCATAACCTTGACGCTTGTTGCTATGTGGCACGTGGCAGGAACCCCACTGGGGAAATGGAAACCCAGGCAACTGGACCAGCAGTTGGGTGGCGTCTTTGTCAGGCCGACCGTATTAATGTGCTGAGAGGCTTTAATGGTGAAATTGGCCAATAGCGGAGGGGCTTACAGAGCCCTCCTAATTTGAGGAATCGCTCCACTGTGTACCTCACAATCCAACATTTGAATTCACCCGTCTGTCCATTTCATTTTAGGTATTCACTGTAAGCCGCTATTTGACATATTTAGCATAATGTCATTCCATGGCAAATGAAAGAAACAAATCTCAGGTGGCTGATTATGTTCAGACTGCGTCTTTCTTTCCTTCTGTTTTTCATTTTTCCCCATTCCCTTGTTTATCGTTTAATTTCCGTTTATTGTAATGTTTGTAGTTTTGCCCCAGTCCCTTCAGGTGTCACCTGCTATCTCTTACCCTACGTGCCCCTTCAGGGCCTTTCCTCGCTTCATTGACGCTTCATCTCTCGAGCCTGCTCCCCTAAAGCCCACTTGTCGTGGTTTTCGAGGTGTCCAGTTTTATACTTGACATCTATGCAGGCGACTCTCTCGGCATGCCTCGTACGTCTTTAGTCCCCCTTGTGCGTCTCACACTCACACTTTTTCGTTTGTCGTGTCACGAATGCCAACCTGACCAAGCGGGTTGCTGAGAGGGCTGGACACTCAGACCTTCGCGTTTTATTATGTAGTCGATTGCCATCAAAACTAGAAGAGCTGACAGAGAGACCATGAAGGATGCTGACGATGTCAGAGAGATGCCCACTTGCTCTGTCCTACCCCGATGCATCAGCCACCAAGGTGTGCCACACAGTCACATTCTCACCGATTCAGACTATCCGGGCTATGGCACAAATGCAGACCTCGACTGGCTGACAGCTCAGATGAGTTCAGACGTCGGGACCACAATTTACGTCGCCCTCTTTGATGATGACTGGCCATTCAGCTCCTCACTGCGCAGGCAGGGACATCATCCAGTTGACATGCGCTGCTGTGCTGCTCCATTCCTCTCCTCTCTAAGGCTTGTGTGGAGTTGACCCCGAGCCTGTCATGCTCTCCAGCTGATTTTGTGTCCGTTTTCTTTTTTAAATTCTATTTTTATTTATCTTGTGGTTTCTGCAGATGATTCACAACTATATGGAGCACCTGGAGCGCACCAAACTTCAGCAGCTGACGGGGACCGATCTGCTGGAATCAGGAACACTTGGCCGGGTTCGGTAAGTGCTCAGGACTGCACCGGGCCAGCTTCAGAAAGTGTACTCGCCACTTTCTTCCCATAATGCCGTGGTCTCTGTTAGCAGGGACATCAGGTGGTGGTAGTCGTGTATGCTGATTGGTCAGGAGAGTTAGCCAAACTGACCATTTCATTCCCAGTGAGTTGATGGCACAGGGTTTAGATGTGTTGCCTCCATTTTGCAGCCTGTTCTCCTCCTGTTTTTGTGGATGTTTGTTGCTGCTCGGGGTCACGCAGTTATTTGGGGTGGGGATTGAACTGGCAGGCCTTTGACAGTTAGCCACATTATGAAAACTGCGAAAGGTGCCCACTGTACCGCACGGACACACACACATGGCATGACATAACTGGCAGTCTCACCACGACAGAAACCCTCCGGTCAGGGGCTCGTGATGATGTGCCTTAAACTGTCAAGGAGTGGGCATTTTCAGAGGAGCGTCAGACGGTGATGGGAGTGACGAGACACCCTGATGACGTTATGGGATGTCTTGTTGTGTCCTCGCCTTATTTTATAAAATTTGAATGTGCAAATGCTACCAACTACCATCTCAGAATGAACTGTTTTGGTTTAATCGATGTATTGTATTGCTTTTCTCCTATTTCAGACCTTACCTGTCCTAGCTGGTTAATGTCAGGCTCGTGTGACATCCTTGAGTTGACAGAACATTTAATATCAGAGTAGGAGGAGGAAAAAGAAAACTTGCGTACAGATAGAAAAGGCGCTTTAATCATTTATGAAAAATGAAACGAACAAGAAACGGTTAAAACATGGGCAGCCTATTGCGTCAAGTGTCATAGGAGGACGGGCTGGCATCTGGACTTGGAGTGGATGGCATTCCCTTACCATAGGGATGGACAGTGGCAGACTGTCTCCAGGTGACAAGTGCTCCCCCAGTAGTGGCCGCCTCCTTTTGGTGGAGCTCCCATTTGGACAGCCAGGGGCTGCACGAGAGTTGTAGTACCTGTGAGCCGCCACTGGAGGGAGATGAGGACTTCTCTGGCCTGTCGAGGTTCTTCCTGACCTGGAAGTGCTTCCTGGATGTTTTCATGGACTGGCTTGGAAATCTGCTCGTCCACCTCAGCCAGGCGAGCCACAGTCTGCCATGAAGGGTCACAAAGCCCACCTGAAGAGCAGTGGAGATTATAAAAGAAGGGGACGCTGTGGTCCATCAGACTGCACTGGAAATGTGAAGACAGAGTCTGGCACAGGTACTTGTGAAGAGTAACGCAGTACCCCATACAGGCCACACAGGTTTGGTGTTTTGTGTGTCTCTTTATGTTGACCTTCGTTACAAAAGAGGCACCAAGGCCTGGGTCCTGTCTGACTTGTGCTGAAGTAAGCGAGTTCTGAAGGTCCTTCCACAGCCACTCATCCACCCAAACTGGGCCCATTTACAGTAGCTGGTCGACGTCTGTGTCAAGGTGGTGGGGTTTTGGGGCATGCGGTGTTCACACATGGCATTGTTGAGCCTGGAGTTAAGCTCGGTGGGGTGTGGTCCACTACTGTCTGTGCCTTCATGCTGCCCCCTGTTGTTAAGACCCCATGGCACTCTAATTAGGGATTATACTTGTAACCCAGCAGCAGCAGCAGTCGTCGGAGGAACCAAATGAATATGCGACCCAAAGCAGTGTCCTTCCTGGTGCTTTTTTCCCTGCTATTTTTGTTTGGCAGAGATGAGGAGGCCAACACTGACATCAGAATCATTAGACAGGCAAAGGGGGATCTGTGGGGTGGACATTCTTATGGTGGGCACAACCAAAACTTGAGGAAGCAAAGAATTAAAAACAGAAGTCCTTACAGAGATGATTCACTTTGCTCCATTTTTTACCCTCAGTCTTAAATAAGATGGCCTGCGACGCACACATTCATATATTTACACATGTGCAGGGACAACTTTGGATATAAAAGTGACGTCATCACCAAAGCTAGAAAGAGAATGAAAGTAATCAGTGAAACTAAACAAAACATGGGAGAGACTTGCAAAAGATCTGACAGGAAAGCTTAGCCAGCACCACTTGTTGAAATTCTGGAAGTTGTGCAGTCAGTCAACTTTCTCTTTTAGTTCCTAGAACAGACCAAGAGGTGGCAGCGTGGTGCCCATATGCTGGAGAGCCTCGTGTCACAGGATTACTGCCATTGCCTTGAAAACCCGGAGGCTGCCGGCTGGCAAATGCATTGGTTTTGCCAAGATTAGGCCATCTTCTTCCAGAATGAGCTTGTTGGTCTGTTCGTGTCGGAATTGTTGCAATGCTCTGATGTTCAGGGATCGGGCAGAGGCCATTGGAGTGGCTAGAGAGATATGGAGACAATGCAGGGAGGCCAGAGGGTAGTGCAGTCGAGTGAGAAATCGTCGCTGCACATCATGTTATCTGCGGGCTCCATGCCCACGTCTTCTGTGTCAGGATCACAGCTGTGTGGTCCTCGCTGTGACTGGAGAAACAGCTGACTCTCTGAGCCCCTGTGGCAGTGCAGGATTTACGTATAATCTACACAAGCTATGGCTTAGGGCCTCTGCCTTCTTGGGGGCCCCCAAAAAAATCATATTTGGCACTTACATAGAATATCTGGACTTATAAAGGGCCCCATGTCTCAAATAGCTTAGGGCCTTATCAAGTCTAAATCCGTCCCTGCCCTGTGAGATGGAAACAGCTGTCAGGAGGCAGGCAGAGCGGAGCGGGATGCCCGTTTTGTATGTGAGAGTGAGAGTAGCGATATAGCGCCTTGAGTTGGGGTCTGATCCTCTCTTCATAAGTGCTCTGATTCTAGTACTGCTGTTGTGTATAATTTACAAGTAAATATAACTTCCTTCCAGCCCTCCATTAGCGGGGTCCCGGGGTAGCCAGAGCCAACTGGAGCAGTAAATGACCAATCAAGGTGCCAGTCTGTCACCTGGTGAACACACCAACACCTCGGGGGCCAATTTAGCAAAGTCAGTCCAGCCAACCTGCACATATGTGGAGTGTGAGAGGAAAGGCCACTGGGAGAAAATCCAAACTCCACCTGGGGAGCATTGGGGACCTGAACCCTGGTCTCCTTATTGTGAGGTAGCGGCGTTCTGGCTAGTGCCCTGTTGAGTGTCTAGGTGAGCGACTAGGGGGTCTGTGATGGCAAGGGGCATTATACTATACTACTAGCCAAACCCGAAGAAACAACGGGCCAAAATGACCAGTGGGAGATATATATGGATGAAATGAAGGAGTAGCCCTGCTGCTGAAATTATTAAGGGGAACACTTGGCCAAGAGGTGGGGTGTGATGATGCAATCGAGCGTCGGGCCAAAATCAAGACTGAGACGTACAGCACTGCATTAAAACACCCAGTGCCCTTGTGCTGTATCTTTAAAAATACCCAGAGGCCTGTGGGGGTCTCAGCCTGGCCTTGCCCTCTACAGGTGGTGTTCCTGCCTTACACCCTTTGATTACTGGGACAGGCTCCAGCTACCCTGTAAGGCACCCTGGGTAAGCGGGAGAGAAGATGGGTGGATAGATGTGTGCGTTTATAAATATACTGCGTCTAATGTGTGTGTGTGTGTGTGCAATCAAGTTCTTACTTACCTGCATGTTTCTCACAAACAGTAACGATAGTATAACACCACCAAAGACTCACACACACACACACACAGTAGATATAATGCCATGCAACATTTGGTCTTATGGTGGCTTTTCAGTAACCATGTGATCTTTGGATACCGTTGTGACTTGAGCCATAAAATATATCACAAGGCGGTGCAGACCCCAAAAAACCACAAGCCTGCCCGGCACTTGACGCAGGTCTGACTCCAGAGAGTAAACTTCACCACCAGTGGTGGCAGACAGTCTGTCCAGGCCCAAAATGGGGCTTTAATAGCGTCACAAAAATGTCAGCGTCTCCTCCATGTTTTCTGGGGCTGGCCCGTACCCCAGTTACATCGCTAGGTGACCCTGCTGCTGCTTTAGGCTCCACATGCAGGAGACGGGGCAGATAACGGAGAACAGCAGTACGAAACAAACAATGAGCTGAATACACCGAATATGAGCAAACCAAGAACAGACTTGACAACATCATACAGGGTCGGGCAATAACCCCAGCTGAAACCTAACGGGTACAAAAGGGAGGATGGCGCAGGGCGGCCGAGCTCTTTGATTAAGTGTTTAATTACACGTGTGTGTGCGGGTGCCCCCGTGTCGATCTGTCTGCCATAGAGCTCTGAATGTGTGTCTCTGTGTGGGATGTCTGGTGTTCAGATCCGCACCGTTGAGCGTCTCTACTCTAACGTTGGCGTGGATTCCCTGTTTCTTCAAGTGAACAGCACAGAGTGGGTTTCATTCAGAAATTTAGTTGGCGTTCCAACCTGGGAGTGCTGGGTGCCCATCTGTGTGTGTGTGTGTGTGTGTATTGTATGATTGAGTCAGTCACAGATACGGGACGAGAGTGCAGTAAGTGCACACCTGAAGAGGACAAACCCGAGACCCCCAGTCCTCCTCCCGTTTACTACAGCAGTGTATCGTTGTTCTTATATAGCGCACCAACGGGCGCAGGACTTCCTCGTGGCGATGCGGGGTCGCGTAGAGTTGAAGTCAGCGCCCTCCCCTCCCAGTGGACTCGAATGTCAGTGAAGAGCTGCAGCGCAGACCACCGTCAGCACGAGAAGCGTTCGCGGCTCGCCGAGTGGGAGTCTAAATATTTAATTAGCTCTCTTTGTGAGAGCTCGGGGGAGTGATGTCAGCGCTCAGTCGCTCTCGCTGCTGGGCTCGGCTGCGCGGCTGCTGCTGCTGCTGCTGCTGATGGCATTGTTTCTGAGCGAGCTCGGATACACCCACATCGCTGCCGTCGTCGTCGTCCCAGCAGAGTATCCCTTCTCTTTCCCGGCGCAGCATCACAATGCCAGGGCAGAGCCATGAGTCCCGGCTGCATGCTGCTCTTTGTGTTTGGCTTTGTTGGCGGGGCGGTGGTCATTAATTCTGCCATCCTGGTGTCGCTCTCCGTCCTGCTGCTCGTGCACTACTCGGTGTCGACTGGCCTGCCGGCGCTGACGCAGAACCTGCCGAGGATAATCAGGTACCCGTGTGCTTCTCTCCTCTCGCTGTTGGCATTAGCGCTTCCCCTCCCCCACCATGCCGGCTTCGCTCTCCTCAATTCCGTCCTCCATTCCCACCCACCTGCCGCTTTTCAAGTGATGGACTGAACGGATTATTTTCCGCTTAGCCGGTGCTCTGTTTATTTCGGGCCTCCTGGCCGAGCGTCTGCTGCCATCTCCACTTGAACTTTTAAAGCAGCTGCCAGTTGGGCTTTGGGCCGTCCAGATGAAGCCTTGTGAGGCCTGGCAGCGCTGACCCCTGGGGGTGTGCCTCACGTTTAGTGGAACCACTTGGATAGCTCGAGCTGCATGTTAATGAGACGCGGTAAATAAAGACATGGCCGCGCCGGGCACCCTGCTGCTGTGCCTCGGCCTTCAGCTCAAAACGGCCTGATTTACTTGGGCAAGGGGCAGGGCGGCCTACACTTGTGCGTCTGTCTATTGTGAATCTGAATTTTCTGTAAGATGCTACCTTGTGGCTTTTTTGCATTTCTCGTTTGCCATGTGCTTTGGACTGAAGCGTCTGCTAAAGAAAGTTGCGCGTCTCCTGGCATGCTTGTTGTCGTTTTGCCAGCTCCCATGCTCGATATTAATAGCAGCGGATAATTTTCACACATAAACACCCAGCCTGATTTGGCTTTTGACTCGGCACTCCCAGGTCTCCGGCCGTGGCTGCTTCTACTTGAGGGAGGACAGCGTTTTCAGGGTGCGCTGCTGGGCCCAGGTCACCAGTAGTCGGGTCCCGTTATGTCCGCCATTTGAGAAGGGAACTTGGGGGCACACACAGAGTTCGGAGAGGCTGAACAAAGCAGGGGCAATGCAACACTTTAATGGCATAAGTCCCTTAAAGGAACAGCAGAGGACCACTAAGGGATGGAGTGTTATTGTAGGCACCCATGTTAGAAAAAGAGACGTTGTCTAGATGAAAGTGTGCTGTGGACCCCCAAGCCACTAGAGGGCAGGTGACAGCAATGGCAGATAACAGAATGAGGCCAGAGGTTGGCATAGTGTGTCCGCTAGCTAGAAAGGGGGTGTTTCAGTTGCAGAGGCACATGGCACAATACACTCCTGTTTAACCACTGGGGGGCAGCAAACTCTCCCCGACCTGCCCCTTTTAATAAATGATTGGACAGCCGAGTGAATGACTAGCCTGCTGGGGCAAAAACGGAGCGATCGCCAACCTTGGGGCTTATACAGTAGTGACCTCTCCTGCTGGGGTTTAAAGCCACCTGTTTGCCAGAGTCAGCGGTCTGAATTGGGCAAGAGGCTCTGCCAGGGTTAGGAAGTAGATAGACGTGGCACAAAGGAAGTGGGCTAGCAACCCTGCCAAGCAAACGGGTACAGATGTGCCCTATGTTGGCATATGTTTGTTTCTGTTGGGTTGGTGCTTTGTGTGTGTCATATACAGTATATGAAGTTCATATGTGTATCTGGATGTACTGTGTGTGTTGTAAAATGAGTACAAATGCAAGAAAATCGGTGTTGGGGTCCCGGGGATGTCCCATTTAGCAAAGGAGGAAATGAAAAGGAAGCACCAACGCGCAATTTAAAGTTTGGCGCAATGCCGTCAAAGACGAGCTTTCAAAAGCAAGTTGATCCGACTGAGAATGCCGACTTCCAGACGGGTGGCACCTCGGTGGTCCTTTCATGGCTTCTCCTCTGCCACTTCGGCTAAGTAGACGGAAGAGAAGTTAGCGGGGGTGTCTCGCTCTTTTCCTTCTCCGTATTCACCCAGCATAATAAGCGCACTCCTTAAGTGTTTGTACGTATAAACTGTGTGTGTATACATATACACAGGAATTGTGGGAAAGAGGGGTCCTTTCATCCGATTGGCTGGCCCAGCGCTATTTCGGCTGTGGAATGGGGGAGGCAGCTTGATGGCTGAGGTCTCCAGGACTCTGAACGAATCCAAATCCTATTATGGGATATCATCTACTGTTAAATTCTACTCCGTACTTCTAAAATGTTTATTTTTATACTGTATTGAAGATTTGTTCTGATCTGTGTATTGTATTGACCCCCTTTTTCTTTTTGACACCCACTGCACGCCCAGCCTGCCCGTTAAGGGGTCTCTCTTTGCCTTTCCTGAGGTTTCTTCCATTTTTTTTCCCTTCAAGGGTTTTTTTGGGAATTTTTGTCTTGTCTTCTTGGAGAGTCGAGGCTGGGGGGCCGTCAAGAGGCAGGGTCTGCTAAAGCCTTCTTGTGTGATTTTGGGCTACACAAAAATAAATTGTATAGTATATACGGTTGATATCTGTACAGAAATGTACGTATGCATGTGTGTGTGATTGTGTGTCTGTATGTTGTGCGTATATTTGTGTATATGTGGTGTTCGTTCTCAAATGTAATATTGATTCCAGAACTTTCCATATACAGTTTTCCTACTTTATTCCCAGTGGCAGTGCCCGATGAGTCAGGCGGGTGTCCAGGTGGTGTGTGCCCCGCAGCCGCATGAAGCCCATCTCTTTCTTTCAGGAATGCTCTGCCCTGATTGGTTTGCTTTATCCATTGTTGATGGACTCCCTCAAACCTCACACTGTGACTAAACTGCCAAGTCAGCAAGTCGCTTCATGTTGCTCGACTGCCCAGACTGCCACACGTCACGTGATGGCACCACACGGCTCAGTGTCAGCAAAGAGTGCATTCTGGAAGTTCGCGGAGGCCTCCACCTTTTCTTGCGAGGCTGGCTGGATGTTTAATTGTGGTCCTTGGTAAATAAGCCACAGACTACGGTTACTACTTTGAGAGGAAACCGGAGTGGCACAAAATAACCCAACAGTCTCAAACCCACTTCATCCTGTGCAGGGTTACAAGGTGTGGAGCCTGTCCTGGCAGCAGGGAGAGCAAGGCAGGAAACAGACATGACGAGGCATCGTAGAGCCTTCCTTATTGGCACTGGAGTACCGGGAGGAATGGCAGCATAGTCATGGGGAGAACATGCAAACTCCACATGGACACTGCGTGGGCGCGGGGTTTAAACCACAGACTCTGGAGCCATGAGACGCCCCTTGATACTTGGCAATCTGTGTAGCGTTCTCCTGTCAGTGATATAGAGTGGCAAGTAGCTGTCCTCAGGAACTGGAGCTGAACGGGGGTCCGCAGGACTGAGGGGCAGCTGCCTTACCAAGTGTGTACCGAGCGATCAGCTTATTGTTAATAATTGTGCTTGATAGTGAAACAATATGACGGCCAGAATGGCTGGATTTGTCTCTGCACATTAACGCTCTTTCATGTCTTCTTGTTTTTCTTGTCTGCTCACAGGAAGGATCGGCCGCTTTCCTTGGGGATTTTTCCCCTGACTAGCGGAGACCCGCTCCTCACACCTGATGCTCAGCGGGATGGAGTCGAGACCCCTGGGACAGAGCACTGGCGATTCAATGACCTGAGCCACCCGCGCTCCAATACAAGTCTCAAGGTAGGGCAGGGAGGATATTTCAGTTAAATAAATGTCATTAATTGTTGTAGCGCAGCATTCACACGGCGACACTATGGCAGCAAGGTGCCATGGTGGACAACACTGCTGTCTTACAGCTCCAATGACCTGGATCAAGTTTGTGTCTTGGGCACTTTGTGCTCAGTGAAGGCCCTCCTTGTACCCAGTTGAGTGTTCTCTGAAAGTCAAGGCCAGTGTAGGTTGTGCCCTCAGTGTCCGGGGCGCCCTCTCCTTAGACCTGATGCCAACTGGGATGAGTCCTGGCATAATGGAGGCAGAGGTCAGGGTCCTATGAGAAAGAGAAAGGAGCACTTGGCAGTATTTTTAAAGCTGCCAGGATAGGCGCTGGTCCCTAGCAATGAATTAAGCGGGTTAGGGGATGGACCGTATGTGTACTGTATATGTGACCAAAGGAGCGTGGTGGTCACCTAGTGGTTAACTTGCTTGACTACAAGCCACAAGGTGATCGGTTCAGTCCCCATCTGTGACTCACAAGTGACGCTGACTAAGACGCTTGATCTGCCACGTGTCGTTAGAAGGTCTACAAAGTGTATTCGAGTGGTGAACGTGCTCAGCTACTGTATGCCACCTCTTACTGGGTGACCCTCAGCTGGTCATCAGCCTGAGCTCACAGCGTTATAAAACCCAAACTGCAGCCTGAAATGAATAATAGAAGGCCACACGTCTACTGGCAGTGGGTGGTGACAGGTGGCATTTCAAAAATTCAGTTACATGTCCCTGTCCTATAATTCACCCACATCAAAAGTAATGCCAAGGCTGCCTAAAGCATTAAATGACCATCCCAGAGAAGACCAAACATGCCAATTAACAGAAATAAAAGAGAAGCTTTCAGCCTCCTTGGGCGTTGAACCCCTGTCTACCCCGTCAGGTGGTTCACCCATTTGCTTGTTTGCTGGCTTCTAGAGGACCACCAAGTTCTCTCATCTCCCCTTGACCACTTCCTCCTCCCAGTAAGCCACCCAGTATGTAATCATAAGGGACTCCAAAATGTCTCCCAGTTTAAGCATAGCTCCCTAGTGGCCAGATACATACAATTGGCTTATTATGCCAAACACACGGCCGGCACATCTCACTTGCTTATTTACTCGCCCTGAACACGCGTCATTCATTGTCCTACAGCCGGGCCGAGTCACCACTTTGGGCCCTCAGGTGACACTATCAGGTGACACTCTCCGAGTATTGCTGATGTGTTAATAAGAACACCACCAGCCAGGGACCTTCCCTGTTGAAAACAGAACAAATACTCTTGTGGTTGGCAAATGGCAATGCCGCTCAGTCACATGATCACGTGTGCCAGAGTGATCATGCCAGCCAGTACATGTTTAAGAATTGCCTTCAGACTTCTGCACACATTTCTTCAGTAGAATTAAAGCTTCCTGCCTGCAGTGTACGAGTTTGAGGGAACACAGTCAAGGCCCAGAGCCTCTGATATTGAGTTTATGGCTGTGCCAGGGCAGAGCGTGACTGTGATGGGTCTCCCCACTCCCTCTCATATGGGGTGGTGCAGTGTGGTTCATTTTTCCATTTCCTACTCACCGGGCCTTTTTATTTTAAGCACTGAACTCTCGGGAGAGGTCACCCCTTGGGACCAAGAGCTACTGCCACCATGGTGACGGTGCTTTGACGAAGACTTTCGGCACGAGAATAGGCCAAGGACATGAGCAAAATTACCAGACTTTCAACTGATTTGTATGTGTAGACGGGCAAACCACAGGACCTTCCTCACTGCTGTCCTCATATAGGAGATGGAAATGGAAGGACACCTGGGCCTGTATGAGTCTCGGTGCCCTGTAGGGCTGGACTGAGTGCAGAGGTTGATGAAGAAGAGTAATCCATACTCGGTAATCAGTCCCTTTCAATATGACGCAGCCACAAACACCTCCTAGCCAATCATGTGACTGTCGCTCAGCCCATACAGCAAATGGCCCAGACGTTTGACTTGACCTGATTTGATCTTTGATGCCAGATGTAGTGGACCATCCCTCTTATGGCCACACAACTTGAGACACGCTGCAACAACCCAAGCTGAACGTGACAGTGACCTCAGTTTTCTCCAGCTCCCCAATGCAGTTCCCTGATTCCTATCTGCGGGAAATCTGCAGGAACTGAAAGAAGTGGTCAGCAGTGGCCAAACCCATCAAGGAATGCTTCGGGCACCTTGTGCAGTCCATGCCTCAAAATAAAGTCTGATCTGGAGGCCAAAGCAGGTCCTAACCCAGACGGGCACGTAGAATGTGTGTAAATTTGACTTGTGTGTAACGTTCCTTAACTTAAGGTGGGGTGAAGTTTGCCTAAAGAGATTCGCTTCATGGCCTCAGCCAGATTGTTTGTAATGAAAGGGTCCCACTTGGCTCACATCTGTCTCTCATGCTCTCTGTATGGATTGTCTTGTCAATCGTGTTTATGTCCAAAGTTATGAACATACCTGCAAACTATTGACTAGCTGATGGTTAATTTCTTTTAATGCCAATATTGGAACAAATTTGTATTTGTCATAATGTTTTTTGAGAAATTGAACAAAGCTTTGTAGTATTTGGTTTAATCTCAACAACAGCATCTAAGAGTGTAGCTTGCATAAGGAACCTTAAAGGAGATGTTCACCCTTTATGGCATCAAGGCTTATTCTACCACTCACCTGGGCTTGTACTGTATCAGTACGGAAATGTCGCTGTGCCAACTGCTTGGATTTGTAACAGTGGTGGTGCTTTGGTTTTATATGAAATAGACACACAAAACGCAGCAAAAAGGTATGCAGGCCTTGAAATACGCTAAGCCAGATCAGTCCTCCAAGATCAGGAAGCCCACAGCAGGCCTCACTACAGGCAGCCAGAGCCCACACTCAAAAGGCAGGCTTCAGTCTGCACATTACCAAAATGGAGCTGTTCAAAAATATCACAAAAACACCCCTTAAGAGGAGAGGATTACTGTAAACCCCTGATGTTCAGGACAGAACCAGAAAAGGCATTCTACTGTATACATTTGAGGAACTGAATCAGTCAAGAAGAGTAATAACAAAACAGGGAAGGCAGGGGACAAACGGAGCACAAAAAGGGCAGGCCTAAAAATGAGAAATCCAAATCCTTAGTCATTGTTGTGGTGGCACATCACTGCACGTGTATTTTGTGTTATTTTGGAGTTGTTCAGCATAAAGAATCTGTCTCTGGAGATTTCCCACAGTTTGAAACTGTTTTATCAAAGTTTACATTTTATTTGTTTCACTTGTCCCGTTCTTTGTTTACATGTCACGGTAGCTGTGTCATGTGACTGTGATCATCACGCTCCTTATGTCACAGGTAGTGAGGTACAAATATGGCATCACTTTCAGTGCTTTGGGATGCCTCGGTTGGATAAATGAACAAAAACCTTAGCGTAGTCCGTTTGTAAGCAGGCAGGCCAAGTGCTAGGTACCGTTTTGGTTTTTAAAACTCCCTACGTGCCCTCGACTTTCGATTGTCTGGTTCACCCGCGTCTCTCGTTAGCCTGGCCTCACTGACTTCTACTGGCTTTGACGCCTTTTCTGTCCCTCACTACGTTTAGCTGTGAATTTGCATCTCCTGGTCGCCTCTGTTGTCTTCTCACTGCATAATCAAAACCCAGAAAACACCCAGAGGTACTCACAAATATGCAATGGCGTCTGGAGGGCCTGAATCTATAGGATGAGGGGGGTCCTTAGTCTAAAGGGGCGAATAACTGAACATTACCAAGATGACATCGTAATGGAAATGTGTACAAAACATAACACAGAGCCTATTTCATACAGTAGGATCACAACACATGGTGAGGCCCTGCGTAAAACATGAGACGAGTGTCCTCAAAGACACCAGGCCTCTCCTGCATGTAACTGGGCACGCATTTCACAGGTCTGGCGCTGTGCCCACTCGTCATCTCCATGGGGTTTGCATGTCAGCGTGAGATTTCAGTTTTTGATTTTTCACAAATTTCCAAACCGTTCTCTTTGCACTTTGTCACTCTGGGGCATTGAGTTTAGCTTGACAAGGGAAAAAAATGAGCTTAAGCGTTTTTAGCACAAGGCTGTGAAACGTGAAGGGCTCTGAAGACTTTGTGAGCCCGCAGTAAGTCGAAGGATGTTAAGATGGCGTGCTCTGAGATGACGATTCAGATGGGAACGGCCTGGTTGTGGCCCATCTGTTTACGTCTTCACTTCTCACCAATCAACACAGAGATCAGGAAATGAGACATGCGAACAGGACAGTGGTGGCACACCCCATGAACCACTCGGTGGCAATGTGACCCCTTTGAACATGCACTGTGGTTGAACAGTTTCGTGGGTTTCAAGAGTGGATGCCTGTGGTGACCCACCGAGTAGTCGCCGCTGCTTTGATGGGATTGTGCTCGGCCCCCGTGAACATCTCGTTTTGTCTGTGAGGATGTTGTATTTCTGTTTTATTATCAATGTCAGCATTAATAGAAGGTGTGCTGCTCTTCAACCAACTCATGTTCCATTTGCTTTGTCGAGATGCACCTCACAATGTGCTTCATTTTAATTCTCTCCCCAAGGAGTTGGAGACTGACGATGTGCAAAAGATTGGTAAGAGTTCACAGGAGGCTTGGGGACATTCGATGGCTGCCAACTGCCAGGTAGTTGAAGTCCCGAAGTGCGGAGCTGAAGTCCGTCGTCAGCTGTCCGCCCGTGCTGTGGCCTCTAGTTGTCGCTTGTGTTTTTCAGCAGCTTTGTGTTTCACAAGCCCATAATACACGGTGTGATATCATGCATGCCACCAGTTTTAATGGGTGGTGGGCTGGGCTGGTTTGGGGTGGGGGTTACTGGTTTTGGTCATGTGGCTTGCTGCATGTACCGCTTTCCAGTTTGCCAGAGCTGTCAATGAGGCTTGGGCAATGACCCAGAAAAGGGGTCCAAAATGATGAAAGCGGTTTCTGTTTTATCCCCGCAGGACGTGCGGGTTTGTGATTTGCATGCAGTGTGTGGCCCACGAGTTGCATGAGACGTCACTCACAGTGTGTGGTGGGCTTCTGTATCGAAGTAGATCCTAACCACTAACATAGGGGTGTGCCGTCTGTGTTTTTTAACATCAGGTGCTTAGTCAACGAGATTCATCGTGAGTGGACATTTCAGTGTGCCGTCCCAACACAATGGAGGTGTGCATTGTGCCCGTGTCACACTTCTGCACAAGTGCCATCGTGTGATTTGTTCATTTTTTGCTGTCGTGTACTGTCTTTGTGCACATCGTTTTTCGTATGTGTATGGAAAGTGTGACTGATTTGATTCGGACTTCTCTGTGGGGCCAAAAGACGACACAGTGAGGGGCGTAGTAAGGGTGATGTATGTCGGGAAAGAGACGGGGGGATTCTCGTCTGTCTCTGTCCCTCTACGTTTTAACGTGTGCGTGTCTGAATGCTCCTTTGTGCTCTGTTTTAGGATGAGCTCTCAGATATCAGCCAAGGTGGCTCCAAGTCTGTCACGCCGATGTCAACGGCCGCATCGGATGTGGCAATGCCTTCTGTTGACACGCCCCTACGGGAGGAAGCCGAGGGATTGTCTAAGAATCTCAACACGGCGAGCAATAAACCAGACAGCAGCAAGAACATCGAAGTTCAAGTAGCCCCAGGTACTAGGACAGTCTCCATTGGTAAGTTGTGGGGCTGCTGGGATCCATGGCGTCTGTCTTCTTTACAGGGAAATGTGTTTGCCACAGGGGCTCGTTGCACTTCTGGACGTATGGGTGGGGGGGTCACTCGGCTCGCCCTGTGCCGGTACCCCAAACTGCTGCATGGATCTTTACTCTTTGGTGTTAACACGTGCTAAACATTTGATTAAAATACAGCAACAGTAATGGTGTGTTGACTTGGCAGCAGTGGCTTTAGAAAATAAAGACCTGCTTCTCGTGGCGCAGTCTCCCTGACCTTGCGTAGCCATTTCTACTGTTTGTCTTCAGTGCCATGAGTTGGCAGTTTATTAGGCACACCTCCCTAGTAACATGTTGCGCCTCTTTTGGCCTTCAGGTGGTATCCAATGACATGGCACTGCCACCACTTGTGCCTTGCTAAGTCTGTCCTGGTCAACTGTACTTGTGAAGCAGCGAGGAGTGACAACTGCTCAGCCACAAAGTGGTAGACCACTGTCATAGGAACGAACACGAGACAGCAAAAAGGTTTGGGGCAGCCACCCATATGTTATGCCCTGGCTGCAAATGGGTCATTTGTGAGTTGTTCACAGGTCAGAGTCCAAAACAGAACTGACTTAAGGCTGTTAAAGATGGCGGCTTTAAAGGTTGAGACAGGAAGTGATGTCATCGGCACCAGACCCAGAAGTGACATCATCATGTGCACCAGAAACGAACGTGTCTTCATTATATGTGGCGAAAAACGGAAAGTGACGTCATCATTTCATGCCAGAACCAAAAGTGACGTCATCATTGGTGCCAGAACCGTGCGAGATTTCCCATGGATGACCTGCAGAGGATTGAGAGAGAAAGTCAGTGCACCTCACCACCCTCTGGTCTGGTGTGGAACTCCCATTATTCAGGCCCTTTAGCTGCCTCCCATTTGCACGTGTGTGACACGACACACACTCACGAAGTGGGGCCGTTGAGCGCTGAGCTGAGTACATTCGTCTGACCAGGAAATCTGTAAGATGCTGGATGTTAGAACATTCAGAAATGATGCAAACCACTCCTTCCACCGCATTCCAGTGAGGTCAGTAGGCCTGAGGTTTGGGGACGGTGATGCCTTGACACTTCACTGTCATGTTCCTGTGACAATACAGCAGAAGTGTGGATAACCCGTAGCCAGGCAGTGGTGACCTTGGTTAGCAATCATACTACGCTGTGACTTGCTGCTCAGAAGATCTTCATTGGGTAGTACAATCCTAAAGTGTGTCCCACACCATCACACTGCCACCCCAAATTACATGTCGACCCCTCCAACAGCGTGATGCCAAAGAATCTGACCTGGCACCAAGTTGTTGTCCACTCCTTAACAGTTCTGCTTCTGGCCCACCGGAGATGTGCTTTATGCTTTCTTGTTTTTCACTGGCAGCACTGGCATGATTTTCTGGTGCTGTCGCCAATTCAAGACAAAGTCTAACAAAGGGTGTGCTCTGAGATGAGGGGATTGGCCTGGTGGTGGTGGCCCAGCTGTTTGCTTTGACACTTCTCATTATTAACCTTTGACCCCTCTGATTCACAAGCTGCTCTTCTCCACTGTTTTGCCTACCACTGGTAGTTTTCTTACTTTTCTCAAAATTCTTGGTAAACCCTTGGTTGTGCATGAAAACTCATGATGACAATAGTTTTGGGTATCATGCCATGTTCAGAGTCACTAAGGTCACACGTGTTGTCCATTTTGATTTTCAGTTGAACACTAGGTGCCCGATTTAAACTGCACACGGCTGGTTCACGCCTGCTGGATTTGAGAATTTGTTCTGCCCTTCGTGTTCAACTCTGATTCTGTGTGCCCCTTCATTTGGTCACCTTATCTGCTGCCAGTTTCTTTTCCTGATCTCCGAGTGACCACAATAGCAGAGTTAGTTTTACTCCGACTGTGGATTTGTGTTTGTGGCTTTGAAGATCAGTCCAGTTCGTCTCCATCCATATCCTGCCCTGTTGACTAAGCGTTGGCTTCATTTCATCTCCTGCTCTTGTCCTGCCTCAAATCTCACTGCACTCGCTTCTTTTACTCATTCCTGTCTCAAGTGACCACTTTCTGTAAGCAGCAGATCCAAAAATGGTTTGGGGTTTCAGCACAGGTGCTGGTCGCAATGAGGTGCTTTTCTTTAAATTGTAGAATGGCTGCAATTCTTGTGTTTCTTAATATTAATGTTGTGTCCGGTCTTCCTAACAATAGAAGATGACACCTGAATGGGCTCAGATGGTCTACTGGTTGTGAACATGTCAAGTGGCTGCCCGATTTAAATGACTCACAGAGCAGTGACCAAGCTCCGGCTGACATGATCAGTTTTCAAAAGTAACCATTATTTATTTGAAGGTTTATCAGAAAATGATGACAAATCAGATGTGCAGGCCATTATTGAATCTACTCCAGAGCTGGATATGGACCTCAGCGGGTACAAGGGAGCAAGGTGAGAGATTTGAATGTGTAGTTCCGTTTTTGTCTCTCTGTTTTCCATGTGCTCCTCCGTTTTTACAGTATGTCTGGGCTCTGTGTAAGTGAAGCTCATTATCACCCTTCTGTCATGTATTCGTATGAGAGATGCCAAGGTCCAGTTTTGGACAAAGGAGTGCAGGGCTTCCAGCTCCTGCTTCTGCCTGCATTTTGCTTCGACCCCTCCTATTGCTGTCTGTTGCTAAGCAATATTATCATGCCACAGTCACATGATGGGAAGACTACTGGAGCTCCGCCCCATGCCCTCCTGGCTCAGCCCCTTACCTGTGTGATGTTTGCACCTTCTCCATACATCCCCATGGCCTTTCTGCAGGGACTTTGCCTTCCTCTAACATCTCTTTGACATCCATGTTAGCTTTCTTGGCGTCTGTACCTTTTATAGCTGGGTGTGTACAGCACTCAATGGTGTCTCCCAGTCCAGCTTCTGTCCTGAAGGCGCAGTCCCAGTCAGTCTGGTCCTTCTTCACAGCATGTCATGTCTGAATGCTGTCTTGCGCTCTCATTTTACACGTTACTGTTTGTATGAACGTGATGTTGTGCACAAACTCTGTTGTCTTGCACCTTTCTTTGTATTTTTTTAAGTAAGCTAATGGTTTTTGAGGTTGTTCTTTAATTTTAGAATTGCGATTTTGCATTATAATACCCATGATTGTGCGTGGAGTCTGCATGTTCTCACAATGTCCAAGTGGGGCTCCTCTGTGTGCTCCAGTTTCCTTCCCCTGTCCAAAGAGGTGACACTCTTAAAATCTCTCTCTATATTAGTATATATATACATTTTATACATGCCCCTACACTCCCAGACCAATATATTATATAAAAGTAGAGACATAAGTTAA
Source organism: Polypterus senegalus (assembly GCF_016835505.1). Lineage (NCBI taxonomy): Eukaryota > Metazoa > Chordata > Cladistia > Polypteriformes > Polypteridae > Polypterus > Polypterus senegalus. The sequence continues at coordinate 100,732,625 of NC_053170.1, forward strand.
AAACATAAAGCAAGGATTTTAATGGGTTATGAGGGAAACAAAAGTAAAATCATTTGAAAATTATTTAATACCAGCTAAAAGAAATTCTGTAAAAGTGAAATCATTTGAAAATATTTATTTAATACAGACAACAGAGAAATATTATTATTATTTAATACAGGCAGTTAGAAAAAAAAAGTGAGTCGTGGCAAGTAGCGTCAGCGCTGTATGTTGCAATGCTGATGGAGAAGTGCACAGCCGCGCCGCTGGAGAGCAAAACGCTAAGAGTGTCGCCGTCCTCGGGCAACCAGAGCAACTGAACAAAATGCAGGCGGGCAGCAGACATGAGTTTCCTCGTTACATTTGGGTTATTTTCATCAAGAGAATCTGAGAAAAGAGAGTAGAATTACTTATAAAGTTACATCTAAGCACCATAAGAAGGTAGTAAAAATATATTTTTATTATGAAATTTGAAAATGAATTAAATACGGGACATTTACGTGTCCCTGAAAGGTCAGCACGGGACAGGGGACAAAATTCTCAACTATGGGTCATGTCCTGTATATAAGGGATGTCTGGCAACCCTACACTTGTGGGAACTGGCATCGCTAAACTGGCCCTAGTGTTTGTGTGTTCACCCTGTGATGGACGGGCGCCCTGTCCAGGTGTTGTTCCTACCTTGCGCCCAAATACTTGCCTAAATAGGGTCCAGCTGCCCTGACAACCATTCCATGCTAAACAGGTTAGAAAAATGGACGAGTGTTTGTCAAATGACTGAATGAATGAATGAACTAACAGGACCTACGACTCCAGAGGTAATCAGACCTTCAAAAAGACAGGAGGCTGTGAATGGTACTTCAAGTGATGCTTTTTTGTTTCTGTCCCCATCTTGTCACACAGCACGCCAACCAAAGGAATTGAAAACAAAGCATTTGATCGCAACACTGAGTCTTTGTTTGAAGAGCTGTCATCTGCCGGATCGGGGCTTATTGGGGATGTGGACGAGGGAGCAGATCTTCTGGGTAAGCAGCCTTGGGAAAGAATGACATCCATAACGCTCCATCTTGGACTAGTCTGACTCTGTGGTTTGTTGACTTCCTGCTCTTAGACTAACGTAGAGAAGTAGAACACAAACAGCGTTCAAAGACACATTTGTACTTCACTACAGGAGTGTCTTTGTATGTGAGAGCTTGTCCATTTTATTATTTAAAGAGGTGTTAATGGTAACCATTGTTTGACTCCTTTGCATTAAGAGTAGAAACCAAATCACCTTATCAATTGTAAGACTGAAGCGAGTATTCTTTCTAATTTAATTGCTTTTAGATTTACTCTGAGGTACGTTGTTTTCTACCTGGCAGCTGTCAGGTTCAGAATGAAGCTTAGCCTCCAGAATTTAGTCTCAAGCCTAGCAAATAAAACTCGGCCTGATCCACGACTTGAGTAGCAGGCTGTCGGCCTGTACAGGCCCATCAGCAAAGAGGTCTTCAAAATGGGGGGAGAGGGACTATAAAACCCCTTGATATTAACAAATTTCTTTTTACATTTTAAAGATTTATTAACAAAAAAAGATCCAAAAAGTAAATGCAAAAACCATGCAGGAATGATCTTAAGGGAGTGCCTGGAGGGCAACCCAAAATCAAAGAGCACGGGACACAGTTCCAAAGAGCGGCAGAAGAGAGAAGCAGATACTCCGATGACGAAGCTGTGCACTGTTGCTCTTACAGTGAGCTGCTCTTTTTCTGTTTCCTTTCCCTTCTCGTGTACAATTTCAGATGGACTTTGTGGTTTTGAACCCAGAGAAACAGGAATTTCACATTGGAGTTATACAGTTCGGAATGGTTGAAAAGTTGGACTTCTCACTACGCCCTTTTGTTTGTTTACTGGCAGCTGCCATTTGTTGAGTTAGCATTGGTGGCATCCCAACAGCCTCCAGGGGCGCGCTACACGTGACGACATCTAGAGGGGCCGGCTGAACACTTTGTGGGGTATCAGATAGTTGGGTTCTGTAATTGAGTCCATTTCGCTATTTTCTCTGACTTACAATATTTTTTTCTGGCTTTAGACTTAGATTTTTGGATTAGCGTCCTGATTTTTTTTTTTTGGGCTGTCTTTTTGGTATTGACCACTGATTGGCCTTGACCGTGCCCTTTCTCCTGATCCCAGTCTTATGCTTTGACGGTCTCGCCCTGAGTCAGCACTGTCACAGTCTTATAAAAGGCCTTGGTATGGGGGGGTCCTGCCCCCTTCGGCTCAAGGACTCCTTGAGATATATATATATATATATATAAGCAACTTCAGCAAAAATGTTCATTGACTATCAACAGAGAGAAATTATTAAAGAAAAAGAATTTACACAAAGACAGCAAAGGAAAAGACACTGAGGCCAGGGATAACTAACGCTTTTAATATGTTTAACTAGACCCATGAGGACAGTATTTGAGCGACACGCCAGGCCATTTTACATTCTGGAAGCAGAATTGATTGTCTTAGCGTGCTCCACTTGACTTTGTTTAAAACACCGTTGACACTTCACCGACACCACGGCAGCACGCTGTGCTTGTGCACTGCAAGTCCAGTTCAATGCTTCATTCACTGTAAAGGCTTGGGCCTGATCAGATGGACTGTTGTTCTCATCTGGGCCCATTCATACTTTCCATCTTGAAAGACACCAGTGATGCAGGCCTCGGGGTAGGAGACTTGGGTACTGCGCTGCACTCTACTGATCGCTCCCTGCCTTGTGTCCTGTTTTTCTGGATAGCCAAGTAGAACAAAAAGAAGATGCATGGAGGAGGCTGTGTTGCCCCACGTGAGCATCTGCTTACTCAGCATGACCACCTTGCACGCTGCAGCTGAGTAGCACAGTCCTGACCAGCGTATTGGATTTGAAGGTGTAAACTGCAGACGCTCACATGTTAGTGTTACTGTGTAGGCGCGCCATTTTGTTATTCTTATTTCGGCTCAGATGTCTTTACTAAAGCAAAACTAGAAAAGTCAGTTGACATTCCGCACATCGGACCAGAAACGTTGCCACCCAGCAGAGAGTGGACAGGAGGTAAGGTGCTGCAGCAGCAGTTTGGCAGCACAGGTTTCTTGAGCGAATGTTCCAGAAGGGTCTCGTCTCCACTTTTTATTCATTTGCGTTCCCCCCCGGGGGTGTTCCCGAGGATGGTGTGGGCTGACACACTGATCACCCTGTTCTCACAGAGAACAAAAGGCCCTTTCGGTGAAAGCGGACATTTCCGCCACTGCAGCAGAAGCAGCGCTGAAACTGCTGACGGCTCAGCTGACTTGTGATTTGCTGATTTTTTGTAATCTCGGCTTTATCAAGGCTGTGAATATCTAGGAGCTTATTTATGAGGCTTATTTTCTTGCAGTATTTTGGTTGAACCTTTTTTTTTTTTTTTGGAGTTACCGTGACGGTCATCTTATATTTTTGTGATCACCGTTGCTATTGCACAATGACGGTTGCTAAGGGGTGCAGCCCCAGAAGTCATCAGTGCACCAACCAGAGCTCCATAGAAACCTCATCGTCAATTCTTAGCAGTTGTTGTGAACCAATCTGTTAGTTTGTCGACTTTTGCTCTGGTGTTTTGGCGTAGGACTGAGTGTTGTCTAGTCTTCTCCTAGTCCCTTTACTAAGCCGCATAGTCGCCTGCCTTTTAACACCGACTTGAAAATGGGAGCTCAACAGTTACCTGGAAATGTATCTCAGCAAAACCTCAAAGTCACTTGTGTGATGACGCATGGAATCGCTGAGCTGTGTCAGTGTACAGCATAAGTAAGTAGCAGACGGAATTTTAGGCAGGAGCCAGAAGATGACACGTTAGTCAAAGTTAGCCAAGTGTTTTTAAGCGACGGGTCCGATCGACCAGACATCACACCCAAATCAAAAGAGAGAAAGAACACGGTGAGCTCTTGGCATGTCTCGCTTTTGCTCTTTGCCACTCTACTCTCATTTCCAAACGCGACAAGTCTGGTTGGACCAATCAGGTCTCACTTTCACTGTCGCCATGGGTTGGTGTTGACTGTGTGCTGAATTTTCGTTGTGCTAAACACCTGCATGTGTGCAAGTGAGTCTGGACTTGGTCTTTGCCACTGAGAAGAAGAGTGAAGTGATTAGAAGTGAAGTGTGTCACCAAAGACAGCACATTATACTCCAAGAGTGACAAATCAATCTAGTGATGCCAAACCTGTAGTGCACTGCGGTGTTTGCACACGTTCGCCACGTATCCCAGCAGTGCTCACTAAGTGTCGATGAGGGTGCATGTCGCACTAACTAGGGTTTTTCTTTCCATGCTCTCCTGTCTCGGCTGCTTCCACAGGGGAATACTCTGGTGTGTATGTCTTCACTTTCTCTGTCTCTTATGTTGTGTCCCTCTCCCGATTTGCTGCTGGCCATTTCTCTAAGAAGACAAATACAAATGAGACATCCCTTTATGCCCCTCGTATCAGTTGGCAGGAGGCAGAGCGCAGGTCTGAGTGGTGTGCTCCATAATCCACTGTCCACGTCTCACCATGTTAACTGTTACTGCATAGCAGTCCCTGAAAATCGAATGCACGTGGCGCAGGTGGGGGGACTGTCAGTCAGTCAGGTAGAAAGACATTTCTCTACAGCTACATGAAGGGCACCCCAAGTCCCTGTCTCAGCAACCCCATACTTGTACTTAAATGTAATATGCAAGCTTACTTATATACATTGGCATTGACTGGCACCAGGAAGGTCTGCTGTGCCAGTCTTCAAAAACTACGGTGGTCTCCGTGTGCATGTGACTGGGCTGTAAGTGCAAAGGGCCAACCCAGGAAGGGACTGAGAAGATGTCTACTCTTTAGGCAGTGGCCTAATGTACTGTTTGCAGTATGGTCACCTACAAATTTACTGTCTCCCCTCAATCAATGTGCTGCTACCCACACTGGGCGCTGCTTGCTTAGAGTGTGCCAAAGACTCTAGTAAGCACTGTAGAGAAGTTTCTTTCAGCTTTACGTCACTCCCTGATACACTCGCCTGCCCTTCTCCATGTAAGTTTGATTTTCTGGAACAAGCGAGATCTGATCTATCTGGGCAGCCAAGGGGGCTCACCAGGAGCATTACAACTGGGAGCCTTCCTCCTGTCCATCAATTCATTTTCTGCCGACACTTACTCTACTGTTGGGTTGTCTCATATTGGGTGGCGTGGCACACACACTTGGGAACCCACCACACAGAGGTCTCCAGACGTGAGCTTGTGCTCTCCGTCCTGCCAACTGGTCAGCCTGCCTCTCTTGATGCCTGCTGTTCCCCTGAACCTGAATGTGTGTTTTAGATAAATTTGACCCCCACATCCCTCTCCAGGTCCACCCATCCAGGTGTAAATAATGACCTTTTGTTTTAAAGACTGGCATCATCATGATGCCTACTGCTTGCTTTTGAGAGTAAACCAGCATGTGATGTTTTAGGAGGAAGCAATGCTGTGTGGTCTGTCGATGTGGGCCGGGGGTGACAGATGTGTCACAGATTTGGTTGCTTCCATCCTGTGGCCAGCAGCACTCGGCCCCTTTGCCTGTGGCACTTTGTTTGTTTGTTTGCTTGTTTGTTTCACCTCCGCCTGTACTTGAAGCTCAGCTGTCTGATGGTCGCTTTGTTTCTCACGGCTTCTCACTGTGTGCAAATGTCTCTCTTTTTGTTTTGTTTTTGTATTTTTTCTTCTTCTCTACATGGACTTGCATGGGTTTTCAGATCATAGTTTCTTTGGTAAGGTTTCACCTGCTTTACTATGCTCTATTGCTGCCATTTTGTCTTATCTTCCATCTTCTAATAATAACACACAATTAGCCAGCTCGCTATAATACCGTTCAGGGGGCCGTCTTTACTTTACTATCCACCTTACAAAAATGGATATTAAGAATACAAACATTCAAGCAAACCTCTACCCACAAAGCCCAGTTTCGGACTGGCCTTCTCCTTTTGCCTTCAGAGCCGTAATGAGTAAGCCAGAACAATCGGACCTGGAGCCTGGCATCATTGGTCTGATAGCCTGTACTCTCCCGGAGCCAAACAAATGTCCTGTCTGCGCCATGCTGAATGACACTTTAGAAGATGTCGGGACGTTCAGCTTTGTAAATTCACTAGAAAGAGTGATCTGGAAGTGATGAGATTTACAAGACACCTTACTGGGACTGAGTACTCTCACCACTTAGCTGAGTGGCTTCCCCATCCTGCTGATTAATCACCAAGGCACATTAACTTAGAAATATTTTAAAAAGCTATTCAAAATGCTAACATTAAAACTTTCTATGAAAGCAAACATTCACAAGAACAAAGATGAGGATGCACCCTCCTTCCTACCTGGCCTAAGGTATCCAGAGCAGTGTGTCGTCCCCTAAGCAGATGCTACCTTAGAGAAAAAGCCAAGCCACAGGACCGCACTGTGGCACAATGACCTGTGCCATGCGGCTGGCAACTCACATCAGTGTACGGGTAGAGCCTGAAACTTTAAGAGCAATGACCAAAGGAAGGAAAAAGTCTTTGACTGGAAGAGTGTGTGGGGTTAAGAGCAGGCAAATGGAAGGGTTAGGGTTGGAGACTCAGAATCCGATTGGCTGGGCCACGGGCCAATAGCTGGCAAAAAAATAAGGAAGGGGTGGAGTCAAAGTCTGAGACACAAGCAGGAGGAGCCAGGGATAAAAGGTGGGGTGAGGCGGACCCAAACACAAGTAAGAGTGGTAAAGCGTTGGCAAAAGGAACACTAGGACGGGTGTTTTGTTGTGGTAGCGTCCTTGAGCGACTCTGTTCTCCGCTTTGTGCTCTTTGTTATGTGGATCATAACAGAATTCCCTAAATCCCATACTCTTACCACACTGTCAGGGTTGACTGCTACTGTACTGTACTGTACTGTAGTTCTGCCATTCTTGTACATCTGTAACCCCAGGCAATTCGACAGAGAACAGGCTGGAGAGAATGATACGGGTTTATTTATACATTGTAGATAATGTGCCTAAAAAATCAGCGGCTGGGTATAGTGAGTGCTGGTCAAATAATACAACCTGATAGTAACTGCCAGGTGGCTCTCCGTCTTATTATTTGATTTGTCATATTGGTCCGGCTTGGTCTTTGCTCCTGCATAGCCATTGAATGGAGCAGCCAGTGAGAGAGACCATCATGCCTTTACCCAGCACTTGAGAAATGGTCTTTTCTGACAGAGAGAGAGAAAGGTTGGGAGCATGCGCTGGTAGCACCTTGCCAAACCCGAGTGCAGCCGTGCAATGGGTGACACCTCCGCACCACACTGGATCAGTGTGAGGTTTTTTATGGAGGCTGGAGTGCCCATCCTGCCGCTAACCCCCGAGTTTTCCCTGTAAGTTGGGGGACCTGCTTGCAGGGATGGGTCAGGTTGACGTCACACCCAGGATGGGGCAATGGCAGGTTAAGGGCCTTACTCAAGGGCCCCACGGAGCAGAGTCACTTCTGGCGTTTACAGGATTCAAACTGGCAACCATCTAATTGCCTGAGCTTATCGCTGGCCTCCGAGCCACCACTCCACCGCACTTCTGATCTAATAGGGTCTTAAGTATGTGCCTGAGCAGCAACTGGCTTATTAGCGTCCCTGCATTTTGAAATTAGGGTATTGTTAAACATTAACTTCCCTGCTAGGTTTATTATTTCAGAGTTAGAATAAAAGAGTGTGGCTAAAAGATATTTGATAAAGACAGGCTGCAAAAATATGAATCTTATTAGACGCTGACAGGAGTGGACCCTAGCATGGTGGTCTGCTGTCGTCGACCATCCTTGCCAAAGTCTTGTTGCGTTTCTAGAGATGCCCTGATCCCTGATTTGAGCATTTGTGAACGCATCTGTCCACCTTTCTCTGTCATTTGCCGTACAAATGTCACTCACTTTGTTTTATGTCTGTTGTCCCATTTGCTGTACACTCTTGAGACTGTGGTGTGTGACGGTCCGGCACCAACCATCTCATCACAGCCAAATTGCTTCTTCGCCATTCTTGCGTTTGGTTGAACAGTAACTGAAACGCTCAGTCAGGTCCCCATGATACATTGCTCGAGACGAAGCCTAATAAAGTGGCCCCTGGGTGTGTAGTTTTAATATTACGTTGCGGTTCCATTGTTAAATATCCCCTCTCACGTATTCTTTCATTTTTTTTATTCAGTGACACTCCTGGGCTTTAGTTGTTGACGCACGTCAGATGGTGACACTATGGCTAATGTCATGAAGGAAGGTGAATTTGTCACCACTCTGGTGTCTTGGGCAGAGCAAATGGTGCCTACCTCTGTGTTTTAATGTACACTGCGGCTTCACTGCTTTCTCAAGCTTAAGAGCACAATACATGGAGGAAGACATTTAGGAGCTGATGGTGGGCTCAGGGTAGGAGGTGAGGTGAGGTGCATCCTCGTCTCAGTAAGCCCAATGTCTTAGTCACACTACCTCCCTACTCTTAAAGTTCACTTTAAAATCTGCACTAAAACTCACTGGGCTGTTGTAGAAGTGACATTTCATTCTTATTATACGTCGTATATGCAGTGGTGCTGCAGAACTAAACCCTAACATGAATGTTCAATGTGATTGTCTAATCTCATACTTACCTGGGCACGTTCACTTCATCCACTTGAGTTGGAAAGCCAGTTTTAACACTGGCCTCTGTTTTTCTCCACAGGTATGGGACGTGAGGTTGAAAATCTAATTCTGGAGAACACCCAGCTTCTGGAGACAAAGTGAGTCTTTGTTCACAATACATCATGACTTTGGTTGGCTCATCTTGAGATTCTCCAAAATTTGCGCCACCTCGTTGGGTTGTGGTCAAGACGTTGAGACATGACCACGTCAACTGCACCTTGTCTTGGCTCTTTGAGGTTCTCTGAGGCCCAGTCCACACCAACATGGGCAAATTTGAAAAGGCATCCTTTTTTTAATTCTTTTTCCATTTCATTATTCGTTTCTTAGCTGAGATGTTTCAGGTGAGCTGGACACTCCTGTAACAATAAGCTGGTACTTCATGATTCCAGTGCTTAGCGATGAATGGAGTTCATTTCTTCCAGAATGCACTGGACTCTCCAGGTTTCACTCCAAATCCTCTTTTTAAGCCGCCCATCTCTCTGTACTTAGAAATGCTCTGAACGTGGTGAAGAATGACTTGATAGCCAAGGTGGATGATCTGTCCTGTGAGAAGGAGGTCCTGAAAGGAGAGCTGCAAGCTGTGAAACAGGCCAAGCAGAAACTGGAGGAGAGAAACCGTGAACTAGAGGAAGAACTGAAAAAGTAAGCGACAGAAGAAGTTTAAGTGTGTGTGTGTGTGCGCAGCACTAAACGTTAAGTACACGTCAGCGCCGTTCATGCTGTGGTCAGTATCTGCTCATTGTTAGATTACAGGTAACTCCACAGAAAAAAGGTGAATTTGTAGAAAAATGGACTGCTTGGTTTTTCACCAACATAAATATCATGTACTGTTCTCAGAGCAACAAGATACAAAGTCAGAAATCAAAATTACTTGTATTGATTTATTTCCAGGGCTCGTGTAGAAATTGAAGAGGCAAAGCAAAAGTCAAAGGAGGAAGATGATGTAAGTGTGTCTTTGTTTTAGCATCTTTCAGAATGTAAACCATCGTGAAAAAAATCATGGTGTGCTGCTCAGCTTAGTAGCAGTTTGCTGAATTTTTTGTTCGAACTGTTTTACTGCACATGCATAACCCATGCTTGATATAAGGGCCTCTGATCACTACTGCCTGTACTGCCTGGCCTTTGTTAGACCTTCATCATCATCATCATCATCATTCACCTTTTAACAACCATTTTATGAGCTTAGTCAAGCTGGGCATGTGATGCCCAGGTGCCCGCGGCCTTGGACTCCTTCCATTTCCCTGGACAGTCATAACCAAGATGGACTCTAGAGAATGAGGACACAAACTACAACTATGGCTCAGGAACTGCAAAATGTAGTTAATAAAACAATTCAGTCAGTGTCCAGTTTGCAGTGTAGAGCAGAAATCTTTCAAGAAATTATCCGTTGAAACAATGCTACATGAGGAAGCTAAAAGCAATAAATAATTACATCTAATGAATAGTTAAGTCAAGGATAAAATCGGTCAGAATCATTTCCCTCTGTTATATGCTCCTTTCCTCTCTTTTCCATCTCATCTTGCTCACCCAATAGGCGGCATGCTCAGCAGGGCTGAGACACCAGCGTATGCGGCCCTCAGACCAACACTCATCACAGCCACCTCCGTCGGTACCCACAAGGACATTTGGAGTCTGACTACTTCGTCCTGCCACCTTACTTCAGTCCAGCAGGACCTCTGCAGCATTCCTCAAAATCATCAGAGGTTGATCCACCCCAGCACGCTTCTGCTTGTACTCCTTTGCTGGGGTTGTCTGACCACTCGCCTCCTTCAAGCCAACTGGCTGCTGCTCGGTTCTGTCCAGCTTTCTTTTGTTAACCTCTTGATTTCTTCGTCCTGATTTCTTTCTCTTCATTTCTTTCCTGCGCAGACCTTTTTATAACCCTATCATCTGTGCCAGCTGTCTTAAGACATTTTGAAATTGAAGCCATTGGTGTAAATGTTTGCAGTGCACTATGCAATGAATATGTCTGTTATGTGTCTTTTGCTATGGGATTTGCAAAAGCTGTGCTAATGTTTGTGATGGAGTGACAGAGACGTACCAACAGGGTGGATACACAGGCACTTATCTTTTTATTGAAGCGGATGAGTGCAAATGTACCAACCGATTGGCGCAGTCTCAATGAGGGATGGCTGTGCCAATTGCGTTCATGCATGTTAAAGAGCAATTAGCCAATTTTCTCATTAAGTTCTCTGTGGCTGTGCTACTTTTCCTCACGCACCTAAGCTCAAAAAGTCTCTAAGCTGCACTATATATTTTTTAATTAAAACACCTGCATCTGATTGGACACACTCCCTCACTGGCTAGTTAAACCGTAAAAATATTGGGGTGATGTCAGTTATTCTCATGACGTCTGTCTCCACCTCCAGCCACATTTTCTTAGCCCTGCCTGTGGACCTCATCCTCCACACCTCACTCCAAAGAGGCCGCGAATATTCTGGTGTAACTCCTGTTAGAATGAAGCAATCTGAACCAAAAAAATCTGCTCTATCCCTTGACGTATGTGTGACTGATTGCAGTGATTTCTGTTTTCTGCCAGACACATTTCGACGCCGCGCTTCATGTTCCTAAATGTATCAACAAGCATCTTGAGGGGAAGAACAGCAGCAATTTCACATTGGATGTTTTCCTTCAAATCTCCCACAGTGCGAGGCTTGTTCCAATAGACTTTTCCTCTGAGCAGACCCCAAAGGAAGAAGTCTGGTGGTGTCAGATCCGGCGACCATGGTGGCGAAAGCCCCTTTGAAATGACCCTGTTGCCAAAGAAGGACTCAGTTCCTGCCAAGCTCCTTGCCAATATGTGACATGTTGCTCCATCTAGCTGGAAGTCACCTTCCATTAACTCACAACCATCCAGTTGATTCTGACATCAATTGATCAAACTGGTGACCCCCAATAGGTTTGCACCATGAAGACGCGCTGCTCAGTACTGTAGACCACCACCCTGATGAGAGGTCGAGTGACTGAGTGAAGGGTTACGGGCGCCCAGAAGTTGCAAACGGCTCTTAAGCATCGCGATGGCTGTCCGGCACCTACCTCATCGCTCCGACGCAGTGACCTCCTGGCTTGTTGGAAGCTCCATATACTGAGGAGCACATTGCACGTTGTACATTGTTTCGTTCAGTTTGCTTTATCCTAGAGAAAGTCACTACAGAATATTCAGGGCCTCTTTCGAGTGAATCTCCACTATTGTTATTTATCCATCATATAGAAATAAAACACTAGAGCTCCTCTCTCTTATTACTTGGTTCTTATTTGTAATGTTTCAGGTGGTGTTTGTTTCGTTTATGTTCCTCAACTATCTAGGCGGTCCCTGTCATATTTCATTGTTTACTGCTTTTCCATAGTTCGTGAAGTGGTCCATTCAGTTCCATATCTTCTTCTAAAAGACCCTCTTTCTGTGACTGGGGACACTGGCCCCCCTAGGTCACCATGAATGAACTTGGCCTACATGTGGGTAACTGGTGTAGAAGGCCACACCACAGTTTGCAGATTTGAAATTGCCAAGCTTTTCTTCTCTGATTTGCAGAGTGATGTGCCCACAGCGCAGAGGAAAAGGTTTACCAGAGTGGAGATGGCGCGTGTTCTCATGGAGCGCAATCAGTACAAAGAAAGGCTGATGGAGCTGCAGGAGGCGGTGCGATGGACTGAGATGATACGGTGAGAAACATTGTCCAGTCCAGTAAACCCCGTCATGAACCATTCATCTTTGTAATATAAAGTACTTGTGTGAAGTCTAAGGTGGTAAGTGTTACAGTGCTCGGGGCCTGCACTCGACTATAAACTGAATACGCGTAGCGCCTTCGTTTCCTTTATTCGCGTGGGTTCAGTGATCCTGATAAATCGGAGGTCCGCTCTAAGCTTACTGCACTTTGTCTCCACCAGAGCTTCCAGAGAAAACCCAGCGCTGAACGAGAAGAAGAAGTCCAGCATCTGGCAGTTGTAAGCATTTTTAATGCGTCCCTTCATTTTTTAAGTTGACAATGCAAATGTCGATGTGATGAATGCACTGAATAATGTCTTCTCTTTCATGTCTTTTGTTTCCTCATCTGCAGCATGTAGGTAAATCTGGTATTTGTGGTCAATGCCTAGTATGGAGAGCTGCATGCATGTGGTTTTCTGTCTGTTCTGTTTGTTGCTCTTTTTTTTTTTTGGCTTGAGGCTGGGAACATGGCCTACTCTCTCAGGAAGTGTGAATGAGCTCTTTTTAATGATCTCGGCTGGGGTGTTTTGTTTGATGGGCGTTGGATGGCATAACTCAGATTCCAGAGTGCCACCTACGACTAAAAGTTAATGTAGACGAACGATAAAAGTCTGGTGCTTTGACTTGGGCAAGGGGAGAACTCGAGGAAAGTTCTCAAGTGACTCTGCATGGCGTGGCCCATAGAATTACTGCGAGTTGTGTGTGTCTGCAGACTATGAATTATCTGCACCCTTGCGTTGTCAGCATATCACAAATAGTTGGAACTTTTGATCATCAGAATATTTTAAGCTTTTTGTAGTCGTGTTGGCTGCAGAAAGGCACTATACTATATGTCAGACATGTTTATTCCTTGTTGCTAGTGTGATTGGAAGTGTCATGTAATTGTCGTGATTTGACTCTTTAGGCCTATCTCGATAGGTAGTTTAAATGGGCCGAGGCCTCTGTGTGAGGAGGGTCTTCAGCGTCTCATCATTTCATTTCCCTCAAGACTTTTACTGGTGGCAAGTGAGGAGCTCAAAGGTTTTCTGACTGGGAGCTTTTTCTTTCATAACTGGGCTAACAAAGCTTGATCCTCTGCATCTTTGCTGTCATCACACTTCATCACTAAGCAATTTGGGAGCCTGACAATTGGACCGTTTTGGATTTTTTGGCCTTGAGTGGAAAAAAAATAATCGAAAGCAGTGGTTTTCAGTGACGGCATGCTTTGAACCTTTGCATGGGTTCTTGGGTTGTAAAACATGGACTGCAAGGCTGTCACATCCGGGCACATAGTTGATCTCCACTTTCTTGTCGTTTTTACGCAGCTTCAGCCGTCTCTTCAGCTCTTCAAGTAACACGGCGCGGAAGCCTGACCCTCCGGTCAATGTGAAGTTCAACGCCCCGACCTCTCACATTACGCCGACGGTCAAGAAGAGGAGCACCACGCTGTCTCAGCTGCCAAGTGACAAATCAAAGGCATTTGACTTCCTTAATGATGAGTGAGAATTATTGTTTAATTCAGGAATTCTTTATTTCTTTACATTGCTATACATTTGCTTGTTTGCTGTGGACAGCAGGGGTGGCTCAACGGGTCATTTTAAATGAATCAGATGCCACAACACTGGACTGGCTGACAAAGGCACAAAAACATGGATGGATGGTTATAACAAATTTATTTCTATAGCACACCTTTGTACCAAGCATGTAGCTCAGGGGTGCCCACACTTGTTCGGCTTGCGAGCTACTTTTAAAATGACCAGGTTGAAATGATCTACCTACATTAAAAATGCTATATATATATACATACTGAGTATACTTTATACATAAAATGTATGTTGTCGTACCTTGCATAACTGAATAACCTTTATGGCACAATAACAATTCAATACATTTATAGTCACTACAGTATTTGGATTCAGTAATCGTCATGT